>NW_026113175.1:0-37282 GCF_024323335.1 Lathyrus oleraceus | reverse complement strand
CCTGAACCCTGAACCCTGAACCCTGAACCTGAACCCTGAACCCTGAACCCTGAACCCTGACCCTGAACCCTGAACCCTGAACCCTGAACCCTGAACCCTGAACCCTGAACCCTGAACCCTGAACCCTGAACCCTGAACCCTGAACCCTGAACCCTGAAACCCTGAACCCTGAACCCTGAACCCTGAACCCTGAACCTGAACCCTGAACCCTGACCCTGAACCCTGAACCCTGAACCCTGAACCCTGAACCCTGAACCCTGAACCCTGAACCCTGAACCCTGAACCCTGAACCCTGAACCCTGAACCCTGAACCCTGAACCCTGAACCCTGAACCCTGAACCCTGAACCCTGAACCCTGAACCCTGAACCCTGAACCCTGAACCCTGAACCCTGAACCCTGAACCCTGAACCCTGAACCCTGAACCCTGAACCCTGAACCCTGAACCCTGAACCCTGAACCCTGAACCCTGAACCCTGAACCCTAAAAAAAACCCTGAACCCTGAACCCTGAACCCTGAACCCTGAACCCTGAACCCTGAACCCTGAACCCTAAAAAAACCCTGAACCCTGAACCCTGAACCCTGAACCCTAAAAAAACCCTGAACCCTGAACCCTGAACCCTGAACCCTGAACCCTGAACCCTGAACCCTGAACCCTGAACCCTGAACCCTAAACCCTGAACCCTGAACCCTAAAAAAACCCTAAACCCTGAACCCTGAACCCTGAACCCTGAACCCTGAACCCTGAACCCTGAACCCTGAACCCTAAACCCTGAACCCTGAACCCTGAACCCTAAAAAAACCCTAAACCCTGAACCCTGAACCCTGAACCCTGAACCCTGAACCCTAAACCCTGAACCCTGAACCCTGAACCCTGAACCCTGAACCCTGAACCCTAAAAAAACCCTAAACCCTGAACCCTGAACCCTGAACCCTGAACCCTGAACCCTAAACCCTGAACCCTGAACCCTGAACCCTGAACCCTGAACCCTGAACCCTGAACCCTGAACCCTGAACCCTGAACCCTGAACCCTAAACCCTGAACCCTGAACCCTGAACCCTAAAAAAACCCTAAACCCTGAACCCTGAACCCTGAACCCTAAAAAAACCCTAAACCCTGAACCCTGAACCCTGAACCCTGAACCCTGAACCCTGAACCCTGAACCCTGAACCCTAAACCCTGAACCCTGAACCCTGAACCCTAAAAAAACCCTAAACCCTGAACCCTGAACCCTGAACCCTGAACCCTGAACCCTGAACCCTGAACCCTAAAAAAACCCTAAACCCTGAACCCTGAACCCTGAACCCTGAACCCTGAACCCTGAACCCTGAACCCTGACCCTAAACCCTGAACCCTGAACCCTGAACCCTAAAAAAACCCTAAACCCTGAACCCTGAACCCTGAACCCTGAACCCTGAACCCTGAACCCTGAACCCTGAACCCTGAACCCTGAACCCTGAACCCTGAACCCTGAACCCTGAACCCTAAACCCTGAACCCTGAACCCTGAACCCTAAAAAAACCCTAAACCCTGAACCCTGAACCCTGAACCCTGAACCCTGAACCCTGAACCCTGAACCCTAAAAAAACCCTAAACCCTGAACCCTGAACCCTGAACCCTGAACCCTGAACCCTGAACCCTGAACCCTGAACCCTAAAAAAACCCTAAACCCTAAACCCTAAACCCTGAACCCTGAACCCTGAACCCTAAACCCTAAACCCTAAACCCTAAACCCTAAACCCTGAACCCTAAACCCTAAAAAAACCCTAAACCCTAAACCCTAAACCCTAAAAAAACCCTAAACCCTAAACCCTAAACCCTAAAAAACCCTAAACCCTAAACCCTAAACCCTAAACCCTAAACCCTAAACCCTAAAAAAACCCTAAACCCTAAACCCTAAACCCTAAACCCTAAACCCTAAACCCTAAAAAAACCCTAAACCCTAAACCCTAAACCCTAAAAAACCCTAAAAAAACCCTAAACCCTAAACGCTAAACCCTAAACCCTAAACCCTAAACCCTAAACAACTACATTTTCATCATTCACACAATTTAATCAAATTTCATGGGTTTAACAACTACATTTTCATCATCACACAATTTAATCAAATTGCACAGGTTTAACAAAACATCTTCATCCTTCGCACAATTCAACCAAATTTCATGGGTTTAACAACATTTTCATCATTCACACAATTCAACCAAAGTTCATGGGTTTAACATCAACATTTTCATCATTCACACAATTGAACCAAATTTCATGGGTTTAACAACAACATTTTCATCATTCGCACAATTCAACCAAATTTCATAGGTTTAACAACAACGTTTTCATCATTCGCACAATTCAACCAAATTTCACGGGTTTAACAAAACATTTTCATCATTCACACAATTGAATCAAAGTTCATGGGTTTAACATCAACGTTTTCATCGTTCACACAATTGAACCAAATTTCATGGGTTTAACAACTACATTTTCATCGTTCACACAATTTAATCAAATTGCACAGGTTTAACAACAACATCTTCATCATTCGCACAATTCAACCAAATTGCACAGGTTTAACAAAACGTTTTCATCATTCGCACAATTCAACCAAATTTCATGGGTTTAACATCAACATTTTCATCATTCACACAATTGAATCAAAGTTCATGGGTTTAACAACAACGTTTTCATCGTTCACACAATTGAACCAAATTTCATAGGTTTAACAACTACATTTTCATCATTCACACAATTCAATCAAATTTCACAGGTTTAACAACAACGTTTTCATCATCACACAATTCAATCAAAGTTCATGGGTTTAACATCAACATTTTCATCATTCGCACAATTGAACCAAATTTCATAGGTTTAACATCAACGTTTTCATCGTTCACACTATTCAATTAAATTTCATGGGTTTAACAACAACATTTTCATCATTCACACAATTTAGTCAAATTGCATAGGTTTAACAACAACGTTTTCATCGTTCGCACAATTCAACCAAATTTCATAGGTTTAACAACAACGTTTTCATCATTTACACAATTCAATCAAAGTTCATGGGTTTAACATCAACATTTTCATCATTCACACAATTGAACCAAATTTCATAGGTTTAACAACAACATTTTCTTCATCATTCACACAATTCAATTAAATTTCATGAGTTTAACAACAACGTTTTCATCATTCACACAATTTAATCAAATTGCATAGGTTTAACAACAACGTTTTCATCGTTCACACAATTCAATTAAATTTCATGGGTTTAACAACAACATTTTCATCATTCACAAAAGTCAATTAAATTTCATGGGTTTAACAACAACATTTTCATCATTCACACAATTCCATCAAATTTCATAGGTATAACAACAACATTTTCTTCATCATTCGCACAATTCAGTCAAATTTCATGGGTTTAACCACAACGTTTTCATCATTCACACGATTCAATCAAATTTCATGGGTTTAACAACAACATTTTCTTCATCATTCAAACAATTCTATCAAATTTCATAGGTTTAACATCAACGTTTTCATCATTCACACAATTCATTCAAATTTCATGGGTTTAACAACAACATTTTCATCATCACACAATTCAATTAAATTTCATAGGTTTAACAACAACATCTTCATCATCACACAATTCAATAAAATTTCATAGGTTTAACAACAACATCTTCATCATTCACACAATTCAATCAAATTTCATAGGTTTAATAACAACATTTTCTTCATCATTCGCACAATTCAACCAAATTTCATAGGTTTAACAACAAAGTTTTCATCATCATTCGCACAATACAACCAAATTTCATAGGTTTAACATCAACGTTTTCATCATTCACACAATTCAATCAAATCTCATGGGTTTAACAACAACATTTTCATCAATCACACAATTCAATCAAATTTCATGGGTTTAACATCAACATTTTCTTCATCATTCACACATTCAATCAAATTTCATGGGTTTAACATCAACATTTTCTTCATCATTCACACAATTCAATCAAATTTCATAGGTTTAACAATAACATCTTCATCATCACACAATTCAATCAAATTTCATAGGTTTAACAACAACATTTTCATCATCACACAATTCAATCAAATTTCATGGGTTTAACATCAACATTTTCATCATTCACACAATTCAATCAAATCTCATGGGGTTAACAACAACATTTTCATCATTCACACAATTCAATCAAATCTCATGGGTTTAACAACAACATTTTCATCAATCACACAATTCAATCAATTTCATGGGTTTAACATCAACATTTTCTTCATCATTCACAAATTCAATCAAATTTCATGGGTTTAACATCAACATTTTCTTCATCATTCACACAATTCAATCAAATTTCATAGGTTTAACAACCACATTTCATCCTTCACACAATTCAATCAAATTGCATAGGTTTAACAACCACATTTTCATCATCACACAATTCAATCATATTGCATAGGTTTAACAACAACATCTTCATCATTCACACAATTCAATCAAAATTCATAGGTTTAACATCAACATCTTCATCATTCACACAATTGAATCAAATTTCATAGGTTTAACATCAACATCTTCATCATTCACACAATTGAATCAAATTTCATAGGCTTAACAACAACATTTTCATTATTCACACAATTCAATCAAATTTCATGGGTTTAACAACAACGTTTTCATCGTTCACACAATTCAATCAAAGTTCATGGGTTTAACAACAACGTTTTTATCGTTCACACAATTCAATCAAAGTTCATGGATTTAACAACAACATTTTCATTATTCACACAATTCAATCAAATTTCATAGATTTAACAATAACATTTTCATCATTCACAAAATTTAATCAAATTTCATGGGTTTAACAACAACATTTTCATCATTCACACAATTCAATCAAATTTCATGGGTTTGACAACAACATTTTCTTCATGATACACACAATTCAATCAAATTTCATAGGTTTGACAACAACTTCATCATCATACGCACAATTCAATCAAATTTCATAGGTTTAACATCAACGTTTTCATCATTCACACAATTCAATCAAATTTCATAGGTTTAACAACAACATTTTCATCATTCACCCAATTCAATCAAATTTCATAGGTTTAACAACAACATTTTCATAATTCACACAATTCAATCAAATTTCATGGGTTTAACAACAACATTTTCATCATCACACAATTCAATCAAATCTCATGGGTTTAACAACAACATTTTCATCATTCACACAATTCAATCAAATGTCATAGGTTTAACAACAACATTTTCTTCATCATTCACACAATTCAATCAAATTTCATAGGTTTAACAATAACATTTTCTTCATCATTCACACAATTCAATCAAATTTCATAGGTTTAACATCAACATTTTCATCATTCACAAAATTCAATCAAATCACATGGGTTTAACAACAACATTTTCATCATTCACAAATTCTATCAAATTGCATAGGTTTAACATCAACATTTTCATCCTTCACACAATTCAATCAAATTTCATAGGTTTAACATCAACGTTTTCATCCTTCACACAATTCAATCAAATTGCACAAGTTTAACAACTACATTTTCATCATCACACAATTCAATCAAATTGCATAGGTTTAACAAAACATCTTCATCATTCACACAATTCAACCAAATTTCATGGGTTTAACATCAATGTTTTCATCATTCACACAATTCAACCAAATTTCATGGGTTTAACATCAATGTTTTCATCATTCACACAATTCATCCAAAGTTCATTGGTTTAACAACAACATTTTCATCATTCACACAATTCAACCAAATTTCATAGGTTTAACAACAACATTTTCATCATTCGCACAATTCAACCAAATTTCATAGGTTTAACAACAACGTTTTCATCATTCACACAATTGAACCAAATTTCATGGGTTTAACAACAACATTTTCATCATTCACACAATTCAATCAAATTTCATAGGTTTAACAACAACGTTTTCATCGTTCACACAATTCAATTAAATTTCATGGGTTTAACAACAACATTTTCATAGGTTTAACAACAACGTTTTCATCGTTCACACAATTCAATTAAATTTCATAGGTTTAACAACAACGTTTTCATCGTTCACACAATTCAATCAAATTTCATGGGTTTAACAACAACATTTTCATCATTCACAAAATTTAGTCAAATTTCATGGGTTTAACAACAACATTTTCATCATTCACACAATTCAATCAAATTTCATAGGTATAACAACAACATTTTCTTCATCATTCGCACAATTAAGTCAAATTTCATGGGTTTAACAACAACGTTTTCATCATTCACACGATTCAATGAAATTTCATGGGTTTAACAATAACATTTTCTTCATCATTCAAACAATTCTATCAAATTTCATAGGTTTAACATCAATGTTTTCATCATTCACACAATTCATTAAAATTTCATGGGTTTAACAACAACATTTTCATCATCACACAATTCAATCAAATTTCATAGGTTTAACAACAACATCTTCATCATTCACACAACCGAACCAAATTTCATAGGTTTAACAACAACATTTTCTTCATCATTCACACAATTCAATTAAATTTCATGGGTTTAACAATAACGTTTTCATCATTCACACAATTTAATCAAATTGCATAGGTTTAACAACAACGTTTTCATCGTTCACACAATTCAATTAAATTTCATGGGTTTAACAACAACATTTTCATCATTCACACAATTGAACCAAATTTCATAGGTTTAACAACAATATTTTCTTCATCATTCACACAATTCAATTAAATTTCATGGGTTTAACAACAACGTTTTCATCATTCACACAATTTAATCAAATTGCATAGGTTTAACAACAACGTTTTCATCGTTCACACAATTCAATTAATTTTCATGGGTTTAACAACAACATGAACCCTGAACCCTGAACCCTGAACCCTGAACCCTGAACCCTGAACCCTGAACCCTGAACCCTGAACCCTGAACCCTGAACCCTGAACCCTGAACCCTGAACCCTGAACCCTGAACCCTGAACCCTGAACCCTGAACCCTGAACCCTGAACCCTGAACCCTGAACCCTGAACCCTGAACCCTGAACCCTGAACCCTGAACCCTGAACCCTGAACCCTGAACCCTGAACCCTGAACCCTGAACCCTGAACCCTGAACCCTGAACCCTGAACCCTGAACCCTGAACCCTGAACCCTGAACCCTGAACCCTGAACCCTGAACCCTGAACCCTGAACCCTGAACCCTGAACCCTGAACCCTGAACCCTGAACCCTGAACCCTGAACCCTGAACCCTGAACCCTGAACCCTGAACCCTGAACCCTGAACCCTGAACCCTGAACCCTGAACCCTGAACCCTGAACCCTGAACCCTGAACCCTGAACCCTGAACCCTGAACCCTGAACCCTGAACCCTGAAACCTGAACCCTGAACCCTGAACCCTGAACCCTGAACCCTGAACCCTGAACCCTGAACCCTGAACCCTGAACCCTGAACCCTGAACCCTGAACCCTGAACCCTGAACCCTGAACCCTGAACCCTGAACCCTGAACCCTGAACCCTGAACCCTGAACCCTGAACCCTGAACCCTGAACCCTGAACCCTGAACCCTGAACCCTGAACCCTGAACCCTGAACCCTAAACCCTCAACCCTAAACCCTGAACCCTGAACCCTGAACCCTGAACCCTGAACCCTGAACCCTGAACCCTAAACCCTAAACCCTAAACCCTAAACCCTAAACCCTAAACCCTAAACCCTAAACCCTAAACCCTAAACCCTAAACCCTAAACCCTAAACCCTAAACCCTAAACCCTAAACCCTAAACCCTAAACCCTAAACCCTAAACCCTAAACCCTAAACCCTAAACCCTAAAAAAACCCTAAACCCTAAACCCTAAACCCTAAAAAAACCCTAAACCCTAAACCCTAAACCCTAAAAAACCCTAAACCCTAAACCCTAAACCCTAAACCCTAAACCCTAAACCCTAAAAAAACCCTAAACCCTAAACCCTAAACCCTAAACCCTAAACCCTAAACCCTAAAAAAACCCTAAACCCTAAACCCTTAACCCTAAAAAACCCTAAAAAAAACCCTAAACCCTAAACCCTAAACCCTAAACCCTAAACCCTAAACCCTAAACCCTAAACCCTAAACCCTAAACCCTAAACCCTAAACCCTAAACCCTAAACCCTAAACCCTAAACCCTAAACCCTAAACCCTAAACCCTAAACCCTAAACAACTACATTTTCATCATTCACACAATTTAATCAAATTTCATGGGTTTAACAACTACATTTTCATCATCACACAATTTAATCAAATTGCACAGGTTTAACAAAACATCTTCATCCTTCGCACAATTCAACCAAATTTCATGGGTTTAACAACATTTTCATCATTCACACAATTCAACCAAAGTTCATGGGTTTAACATCAACATTTTCATCATTCACACAATTGAACCAAATTTCATGGGTTTAACAACAACATTTTCATCATTCGCACAATTCAACCAAATTTCATAGGTTTAACAACAACGTTTTCATCATTCGCACAATTCAACCAAATTTCACGGGTTTAACAAAACATTTTCATCATTCACACAATTGAATCAAAGTTCATGGGTTTAACATCAACGTTTTCATCGTTCACACAATTGAACCAAATTTCATGGGTTTAACAACTACATTTTCATCGTTCACACAATTTAATCAAATTGCACAGGTTTAACAACAACATCTTCATCATTCGCACAATTCAACCAAATTGCACAGGTTTAACAAAACGTTTTCATCATTCGCACAATTCAACCAAATTTCATGGGTTTAACATCAACATTTTCATCATTCACACAATTGAATCAAAGTTCATGGGTTTAACAACAACGTTTTCATCGTTCACACAATTGAACCAAATTTCATAGGTTTAACAACTACATTTTCATCATTCACACAATTCAATCAAATTTCACAGGTTTAACAACAACGTTTTCATCATCACACAATTCAATCAAAGTTCATGGGTTTAACATCAACATTTTCATCATTCGCACAATTGAACCAAATTTCATAGGTTTAACATCAACGTTTTCATCGTTCACACTATTCAATTAAATTTCATGGGTTTAACAACAACATTTTCATCATTCACACAATTTAGTCAAATTGCATAGGTTTAACAACAACGTTTTCATCGTTCGCACAATTCAACCAAATTTCATAGGTTTAACAACAACGTTTTCATCATTTACACAATTCAATCAAAGTTCATGGGTTTAACATCAACATTTTCATCATTCACACAATTGAACCAAATTTCATAGGTTTAACAACAACATTTTCTTCATCATTCACACAATTCAATTAAATTTCATGAGTTTAACAACAACGTTTTCATCATTCACACAATTTAATCAAATTGCATAGGTTTAACAACAACGTTTTCATCGTTCACACAATTCAATTAAATTTCATGGGTTTAACAACAACATTTTCATCATTCACAAAAGTCAATTAAATTTCATGGGTTTAACAACAACATTTTCATCATTCACACAATTCCATCAAATTTCATAGGTATAACAACAACATTTTCTTCATCATTCGCACAATTCAGTCAAATTTCATGGGTTTAACCACAACGTTTTCATCATTCACACGATTCAATCAAATTTCATGGGTTTAACAACAACATTTTCTTCATCATTCAAACAATTCTATCAAATTTCATAGGTTTAACATCAACGTTTTCATCATTCACACAATTCATTCAAATTTCATGGGTTTAACAACAACATTTTCATCATCACACAATTCAATTAAATTTCATAGGTTTAACAACAACATCTTCATCATCACACAATTCAATAAAATTTCATAGGTTTAACAACAACATCTTCATCATTCACACAATTCAATCAAATTTCATAGGTTTAATAACAACATTTTCTTCATCATTCGCACAATTCAACCAAATTTCATAGGTTTAACAACAAAGTTTTCATCATCATTCGCACAATACAACCAAATTTCATAGGTTTAACATCAACGTTTTCATCATTCACACAATTCAATCAAATCTCATGGGTTTAACAACAACATTTTCATCAATCACACAATTCAATCAAATTTCATGGGTTTAACATCAACATTTTCTTCATCATTCACACATTCAATCAAATTTCATGGGTTTAACATCAACATTTTCTTCATCATTCACACAATTCAATCAAATTTCATAGGTTTAACAATAACATCTTCATCATCACACAATTCAATCAAATTTCATAGGTTTAACAACAACATTTTCATCATCACACAATTCAATCAAATTTCATGGGTTTAACATCAACATTTTCATCATTCACACAATTCAATCAAATCTCATGGGGTTAACAACAACATTTTCATCATTCACACAATTCAATCAAATCTCATGGGTTTAACAACAACATTTTCATCAATCACACAATTCAATCAAATTTCATGGGTTTAACATCAACATTTTCTTCATCATTCACAAATTCAATCAAATTTCATGGGTTTAACATCAACATTTTCTTCATCATTCACACAATTCAATCAAATTTCATAGGTTTAACAACCACATTTTCATCCTTCACACAATTCAATCAAATTGCATAGGTTTAACAACCACATTTTCATCATCACACAATTCAATCATATTGCATAGGTTTAACAACAACATCTTCATCATTCACACAATTCAATCAAAATTCATAGGTTTAACATCAACATCTTCATCATTCACACAATTGAATCAAATTTCATAGGTTTAACATCAACATCTTCATCATTCACACAATTGAATCAAATTTCATAGGCTTAACAACAACATTTTCATTATTCACACAATTCAATCAAATTTCATGGGTTTAACAACAACGTTTTCATCGTTCACACAATTCAATCAAAGTTCATGGGTTTAACAACAACGTTTTTATCGTTCACACAATTCAATCAAAGTTCATGGATTTAACAACAACATTTTCATTATTCACACAATTCAATCAAATTTCATAGATTTAACAATAACATTTTCATCATTCACAAAATTTAATCAAATTTCATGGGTTTAACAACAACATTTTCATCATTCACACAATTCAATCAAATTTCATGGGTTTGACAACAACATTTTCTTCATGATACACACAATTCAATCAAATTTCATAGGTTTGACAACAACTTCTTCATCATACGCACAATTCAATCAAATTTCATAGGTTTAACATCAACGTTTTCATCATTCACACAATTCAATCAAATTTCATAGGTTTAACAACAACATTTTCATCATTCACCCAATTCAATCAAATTTCATAGGTTTAACAACAACATTTTCATAATTCACACAATTCAATCAAATTTCATGGGTTTAACAACAACATTTTCATCATCACACAATTCAATCAAATCTCATGGGTTTAACAACAACATTTTCATCATTCACACAATTCAATCAAATGTCATAGGTTTAACAACAACATTTTCTTCATCATTCACACAATTCAATCAAATTTCATAGGTTTAACAATAACATTTTCTTCATCATTCACACAATTCAATCAAATTTCATAGGTTTAACATCAACATTTTCATCATTCACAAAATTCAATCAAATCACATGGGTTTAACAACAACATTTTCATCATTCACAAATTCTATCAAATTGCATAGGTTTAACATCAACATTTTCATCCTTCACACAATTCAATCAAATTTCATAGGTTTAACATCAACGTTTTCATCCTTCACACAATTCAATCAAATTGCACAAGTTTAACAACTACATTTTCATCATCACACAATTCAATCAAATTGCATAGGTTTAACAAAACATCTTCATCATTCACACAATTCAACCAAATTTCATGGGTTTAACATCAATGTTTTCATCATTCACACAATTCAACCAAATTTCATGGGTTTAACATCAATGTTTTCATCATTCACACAATTCATCCAAAGTTCATTGGTTTAACAACAACATTTTCATCATTCACACAATTCAACCAAATTTCATAGGTTTAACAACAACATTTTCATCATTCGCACAATTCAACCAAATTTCATAGGTTTAACAACAACGTTTTCATCATTCACACAATTGAACCAAATTTCATGGGTTTAACAACAACATTTTCATCATTCACACAATTCAATCAAATTTCATAGGTTTAACAACAACGTTTTCATCGTTCACACAATTCAATTAAATTTCATGGGTTTAACAACAACATTTTCATAGGTTTAACAACAACGTTTTCATCGTTCACACAATTCAATTAAATTTCATAGGTTTAACAACAACGTTTTCATCGTTCACACAATTCAATCAAATTTCATGGGTTTAACAACAACATTTTCATCATTCACAAAATTTAGTCAAATTTCATGGGTTTAACAACAACATTTTCATCATTCACACAATTCAATCAAATTTCATAGGTATAACAACAACATTTTCTTCATCATTCGCACAATTAAGTCAAATTTCATGGGTTTAACAACAACGTTTTCATCATTCACACGATTCAATGAAATTTCATGGGTTTAACAATAACATTTTCTTCATCATTCAAACAATTCTATCAAATTTCATAGGTTTAACATCAATGTTTTCATCATTCACACAATTCATTAAAATTTCATGGGTTTAACAACAACATTTTCATCATCACACAATTCAATCAAATTTCATAGGTTTAACAACAACATCTTCATCATTCACACAACCGAACCAAATTTCATAGGTTTAACAACAACATTTTCTTCATCATTCACACAATTCAATTAAATTTCATGGGTTTAACAATAACGTTTTCATCATTCACACAATTTAATCAAATTGCATAGGTTTAACAACAACGTTTTCATCGTTCACACAATTCAATTAAATTTCATGGGTTTAACAACAACATTTTCATCATTCACACAATTGAACCAAATTTCATAGGTTTAACAACAATATTTTCTTCATCATTCACACAATTCAATTAAATTTCATGGGTTTAACAACAACGTTTTCATCATTCACACAATTTAATCAAATTGCATAGGTTTAACAACAACGTTTTCATCGTTCACACAATTCAATTAAATTTCATGGGTTTAACAACAACATTTTCATCATTCACAAAATTCAATTAAATTTCATGGGTTTAACAACAACATTTTCATCATTCACACAATTCCATCAAATTTCATAGGTATAACAACAACATTTTCTTCATCATTCGCACAATTCAGTCAAATTTCATGGGTTTAACAACAACGTTTTCATCATTCACACGATTCAATCAAATTTCATGGGTTTAACAACAACATTTTCTTCATCATTCAAACAATTCTATCAAATTTCATAGGTTTAACATCAACGTTTTCATCATTCACACAATTCATTCAAATTTTATGGGTTTAATAACAACATTTTCATCATCACACAATTCAATCAAATTTCATAGGTTTAACAACAACATCTTCATCATCACACAATTCAATCAAATTTCATAGGTTTAACAACAACATCTTCATCATTCACACAATTCAATCAAATTTCATAGGTTTAATAACAACATTTTCTTCATCATTCGCACAATTCAACCAAATTTCATAGGTTTAACAACAACGTTTTCATCATCATTCGCACAATACAACCAAATTTCATAGGTTTAACATCAACGTTTTCATCATTCACACAATTCAATCAAATTTCATGGGTTTAACAACAACGTTTTCATCATTCACACAATTCAATCCATTTTCATAGGTTTAACATCAACATCTTCATCATCACACAATTCAATCAAATTTCATAGGTTTAACAATAACATCTTCATCATTCACACAATTCAATCAAATTTCATAGGTTTAACAACAACATTTTCATCATCACACAATTCAATCAAATTTTATGGGTTTAACATCAACATTTTCATCATTCACACAATTCAATCAAATCTCATGGGTTTAACAACAACATTTTCATCATTCACACAATTCAATCAAATCTCATGGGTTTAACAACAACATTTTCATCAATCACACAATTCAATCAAATTTCATGGGTTTAACATCAACATTTTCTTCATCATTCACAAATTCAATCAAATTTCATGGGTTTAACATCAACATTTTCTTCATCATTCACACAATTCAATCAAATTTCATAGGTTTAACAACCACATTTTCATCCTTCACACAATTCAATCAAATTGCATAGGTTTAACAACCACATTTTAATCATCACACAATTCAATCAAATTGCATAGGTTTAACAACAACATCTTCATCATTCACACAATTCAATCAAAATTCATAGGTTTAACATCAACATCTTCATCATTCACACAATTGAATCAAATTTCATAGGTTTAACATCAACATCTTCATCATTCACACAATTGAATCAAATTTCATAGGCTTAACAACAACATTTTCATTATTCACACAATTCAATCAAATTTCATGGGTTTAACAACAACGTTTTCATCGTTCACACAATTCAATCAAAGTTCATGGGTTTAACAACAACGTTTTCATCGTTCACACAGTTCAATCAAAGTTCATGGATTTAACAACAACATTTTCATTATTCACACAATTCAATCAAATTTCATAGATTTAACAACAACATTTTCATCATTCACAAAATTTAATCAAATTTCATGGGTTTAACAACAACATTTTCATCATTCACACAATTCAATCAAATTTCATGGGTTTGACAACAACATTTTCTTCATCATACACACAATTCAATCAAATTTCATAGGTTTGACAACAACTTCTTCATCATACGCACAATTCAATCAAATTTCACAGGTTTAACATCAATGTTTTCATCATTCACACAATTCAATCAAATTTCATAGGTTTAACAACAACATTTTCATCATTCACCCAATTCAATCAAATTTCATAGGTTTAACAACAACATTTTCATTATTCACACAATTCAATCAAATTTCATGGGTTTAACAACAACATTTTCATCATCACACAATTCAATCAAATCTGTTGATTCCTTAGGATTGGCAGTAATTTTAGAAAACAAATAATGTAATCATCTCTGTTGTTTTAATATGTTGGGTTGAAGAAATTCAACATCTGGACCAACATGTCATGTACGATGTCACGACATCAGGTCTGTGACATCGCACATGTGTAGGAAACTGAATTAATTAATTCAGTATATGTTCTGGGATCAGCAAGGATATCTGGTGAATATCCTAACTCCCTTGTGGAGGTCTTGAAGACTAAATCAGAATATATATAGGCTCTAAATATGGAGATATATATGGAGAGAGTTTAGGAACTTGAAGACCTTGTTTGTAGCAGAATTTTTCTGCTGAAGTTGTAACAGCAAGAACAAGTCTGCTGCAATTTTCTGAAGGCCCAAATCCAGTTGGGTGATTAGGTTATAAATAGCTGATTGTAATCTAGTTTTTGTAAGCCTCTTAGAATGAATTTTTAAGGGTGTGTGTAAGGTAAACCTCCCAATCTGTGGGAAGGTTACCATGTGTTTCTCAGTGGTAAACCTGAGAGTGTTTGTTACTCAAAGCCTGTAGGCAAGAGTAATTATGTTCTTGAATGAAGCTGTGAAGCAAGTTCAAGGTGTTTGCACATTACATTGTATTTGTAGTGATAGGAATGGAAACTGGAGGTTTCTATCTAGGAGTTCCTAGGTATAGATTGCATTGGGTAGGGATTAAGTGATGAGTTGTAAACGGGGGAGTTTAACTCTGAATTGATACTACTAATAGTGGATCTTCTTCCTGGCTTGGTAGCCCCCAGATGTAGGTCATGTTGGACTGAACTGGGTTAACAATTTCCTGTGTTTGTTTTCCTTTTGTATGATATAATCATGTCTGCCAAAAGTGAGCATGTAATTCAGTCTGTTCAGCAAGATAATAGCAGACCTGTTACATAGCCTTCTGTTGGAATGTCAAGCAAAATGTTCTGACATTCATCAACAATAGCACATACTGTATAATAAGCTGATGAGTTCAGTTCAGTATGTAGTGTAGTCTGGATGTCAAAAGCATCACAGACCTGGCCATAAGAACATTGTAAAACTGTCAAACTGGGTGTCTTGACAGTTCTTCCAGTAAGCTGATACTGAAGTATAGACTGGTTGGTCTTTTACAGTACAACAAATTTAGCACAGTCTGTTTTCAGGAACCAAACAGACTTAGCATATGGTTCTGGACTTGGATGTCAAACGGAATGTTGTGACATTCACTCCTGACTGCTTATGCTAACTTGTTGGATGGTTAGTTTTTCTGTTTCAGGATTTTTCTCAGGCTATTCTTCAGGAATCCACCAGCTGATCTAAAATCTAGGAAACTAACAACTGAGCTACTATTAATGAACCTGGCAAATAATCTATTTGTTAGCTCCTTAATAAGTGGAGATTAGTTTAACTTGTTACAACCTTTAATTTAGGATATACAAGTACATGACCAACAAACTGGAACAATGTAACAGATGATGTTCAAAACAGGATTGAGACATCGTGCTGATATCTGTATAGGAAAACAACAAAAGTGAAGGTTATGGTGCACATAACTAAGTGATCCTCCTCTCTAGGATGACATAGAAGGAGAGATCGTGACACTGTGAAAAGGTGCACATTTGTACAGAGTGTAATAACTGTCTTGCTGTAATAAGTACAATGTTAGATCAGATGTCATGACTTGGAGTAGAACATCTGAATCCTGACTACGCCAGAATTTCAATTGGTATCAGAGCAGGCATCCTGTTCTGTCTCTGGATGAGATCCATGGGTGATACTTTCTGGTAGCTGGCAAGGAGTTATGTTAGTACTGAAGTTGGAACCTGTGTAAGGTTCTGCAATTCCCTGAATGGTCCCTTGAAGTAGGTGGATGGACTGTTCATGACAGGAATGGTGTGTACCTGTCTCTGGAGGTTGGCAATTGGCCTGTGTGTGGGACAACTGTGCCAGTACTAAATCACTTTCAAACCTGGTATGGCCTTGGAGGCCAATCTGGTGAAGTGTGTGTTCATAGGTTGAGTTGTATTATGATTTCCGCTGCATAATACCTGGCAAAACTCAAACTCTGATGTAGTTTCCCCTCATGTGGATGAAAGGCTGCTGTGTTCAAGATCTCATCATAATCTACTGAAGATGTCAAAGATACTTGAGTCTCCTCAAGTCCACTCATCATGACGTTCTCACTTCAGGATGGTAAGAGTCACTTAATCACTGATTCTCTTACTCTCTTGAGTAGTGTATATGAAGACCTTGAAGACCTTCAAGGAAGGTTTGTTCCAAGGAGGTGGAACCAATGTTCTACGTGATGTTAGAACATGTTGTTCAACAAGTATGCAGCTACTGGCTGAAGAGCAGATGTTTTTAGGGTTCAAACAAAGGGATAATTCTGTTTGGAACCTACTCCTGACCTGGAAGAGGAGACATCTGTGTGTGCTAAGTTGACAAGAGCAGGGTCAACTGGGTGTGTGCTCAAGAAGGTCATCCCTAGAAGTTGAGCTGGTTGAGATGTGACATTGTGCAATCTCCTGCTGTTAGGCATCTTCTTGCAGTTTGATCAGGATTGGATAGTTGTTCCCTAAAGTACTATGGTGTGTTGGAAGACAAGTCTCCTGGATGTTAGCAGTCAATAATGGGATAACCTGATTGTGATATCATTTAAGGGGGTTGGAACCATGAATCTTGTTATTCAAACACCACGTTCAGAAGTGGCAGTTCTTACTAGGAGTGAGAATATGAAGATTCAGAGGTTGGTTGAGGTAATATGCTCTGGCAATGCATATCTACTATTGACTGGTGTTGTGTGTCTCACTAGTACTTATGGTCAGCTGTAGTCTGATTGGTGTGATTGGAGGAGTTAGTTGCCTCTGGTAAGGGATGGTGGATGTCATATTGAGACATTTGTGTACAATGCATGGATATTGGTGTGGAGTTTCCATGATTGTTGAGCTGAGGGGGAGTTTTGGTTAACCTCCTCACGTTTGGTCAGCCTAGGATCAGGTTGGCTGTTGACCGGTGTCACATGGGTTCTGGTTGATGTGTGACACATTTGCAAGGAAGGATTCATCTCTCTCATTCCTAAGGGTGAATCTAATCTGGAAAGAGTCTCAAGACTATTAAGGTGCTTGCAAACAGAAGATGTTGACACTAGAAGAGTATCCTCAAAGCACTCTCATGGTGGAAGTATCTGAAAGGATAATTGGGAAAGGATTTAAGATCAATGTCTACTTGTGTCAAGTACAAGTATTTAATTGATTATCCTTGGAGCTCAAGATAACTGATGTTCTTAAAGATGTTGGAACATCCCTTCTTCAAGATCCTGTGCAAAATCACAGGAAGGATAGTACATTGAGGTATGATCTATCTCTTTGGTGGCAGCAAAAGCTTATGATCTCTGAAAAGGTTTCCTGACAAGAAACATGTTCAGCCTTGGTGTGTACAAGAAGAAGAGGACATCATAGTCTTGATGGTGGTTACTTGGATCAGTTTATTTCTGATCTAGGTAAGGAAGTGCATTAGCTTATGCACACTGTGGAGTCAAGAACAAGTGGCAGCAGTCTTGACATCATGGAAACAGCCTTGCCTTAGGATGTGGAATCCTTGGCATAGCTGAAGGGATAGTTTCTAACTGTTCCTTCTGAAGACTCATACATCAAAATGTCTGATGTCTTTGGAGAAGAAGCAGGGATTCATCAAGGTGTGAGCTTGGATGACCTAACTGCAAACCTGCAGGATGGAGGTTGTTTACTCAAACTTGGTTCCAAAGTCAAGTCTATGAGAACATTGAACTCTTGTTCTGTAAAGGGAGGAAGTTCTTTCAAGTGGCAGAAGAAGGAGCTGAATTCAACAGCTGGATGTCAAGCCCAATGTTGTGACATTCGGTTCAGCATCAGATTCTTAGTTGATGAAGTGGCACATCAACTTGAGATAGAAGGATCTACAGGGTTGTAGATTGGACACTTTAAAATTTTGAAGTTCAAATCTCACTTGAAAGGTCAGAATATCTTTGGGAGAAGTCTGATAAACTTGGGGAGGTCAAAAGGCAGCATTTGACCTTGTCATATGAGAATTCATGAAGGAGGTAATCAACCAGTGGCATTTGGTCTACCTCAGAAGTGAGTTCTAAGAATCAAGATAATCAACAGAAGGCAGCTGATTATTCTTGAGGAAAGTCTGAGACAAATTACTTTTGAACAGAAAAGTATTAAGTTGAAGACAAAAGGAGGTGTGCTCTATTCATCCCTTGGAGCTTGTGGTAGGAGTTCTTAGCTATCTATGGAAGACTGTCTCAGGTAGTGGGATGAGAGTGTATATATCCCAATGTATGTCTGAGTTCCCCTGGCCCAAACTGGGGACTCAGTAATATCTGAAGTCTATCAGATAGTGCTCCTTGTGATGCTGTGAAGGACGTCCCAGCTGATGTTAAAACATCTGGTGAAGTGATCGTCTGTTCTGGTTAGAAGAGAGAGTGACACAGAGTGTGGATGTGTTCAGCCAAGAGGGTTGGACAGAGGGTGCGCTCTTGAAGACATGAAGATGCGTCTTATGTTTTCCTTTCATCAAGTGGTCTGGAATCTCTTTGAATCAGGAAGTATGTGAAGGTCCAACCTTGGGGTGTTGGGTATGATCATGTGTGACCTCCAAGAGAGTAGGTTGTCCATGACAGGGGGAGTGTGTCCGTGTGCTGCAAGTAATCACCAAGCTTGTGGTCTATGTGCTCTCAGATAACGGGGTATGGCAACCTGGTAGTTATCAGGATGCTGTGATGTGTGGCAAGGCTGAGTGAGCAGAAGAATGTCTGACCGGATGTCATGACATTGCCCTGGACAGTGCTGTTAATTCCTTCTGAATCTTAAAGTCATTAGGAATTATGAGGGTGATGTGGCTAAGTCTGATAAACCAGAATAAGCCTGATGGCTACAGCTGAGTGGTACAGGGGGAGTAACCATCAACTGAAGTGTGAAAAGTTGGCTGTAGCAGTGCTAGGTGTCAAGCCTCTACTGGAGGAATGACAGAGGTCTTGTTGAAGACTGGCTGAATGCAGGAATGTTAAGACATCGAGTGCAACGTGTCTGACTGCATATATGGAATGGTCTCCATGCACTGGAACGGCTGTTTTGGAAAAGAAACAGTCAAGAGCTATAAAAGGCATTCAAAGATAGTCTGAGATTTTGTTGGTGATTCTCTGACTGTTTCTCAGCAAAAATAAATGCATCTTGACCAAGCATTTATTTCTACCGGATATTCCTAAGCACAGGCTAGACTATTTAAAGGATGCAAGAGCCCCCCCTTCTCCCCATAACAGATACACTCCAATCTCAGAATCATGGGGTATGTTAAGGTCTGGGCAAGCTGCGCCTGGATCTGGTTTTGTGAAGGGTGCCTTTACAAATGTTTAGCTAAAAAGGGGGAGAGAAAGAAACGTCCTGGGGTCGAGAAGTAAACAGATCACTGTGGTAACAAACAGAAAATTGGGGTTGTGGTTAGACACAAAATTCACCAACTAATTTACCACTTGTGTCTTGTGATCTGAGTTAAGAGAACAGTTGTGCCCTGTGATCTGAGTTACATTGTCTATGTACTCAGCATTACATACTCTTCAGGAAGCTCTCCTGTTGAAGGGAAGGGTTCTGGAACAACTGAGCCTTGTTCCTCTACCTCCTCATGTACACCAACATTGGTGTTTGTGGTGGTGGAGCCAATGACGGAGATGAAGAGCATTCCCAAATTGGGATGCTTTGTCCGGTGTATTGTTTATTTGTTTTAGCTAAAATTTGCCAAAGGGGGAGATTGTTGATTCCTTAGGATTGGCAGTAATTTTAGAAAACAAATAATGTAATCATCTCTGTTGTTTTAATATGTTGGGTTGAAGAAATTCAACATCTGGACCAACATGTCATGTACGATGTCACGACATCAGGTCTGTGACATCGCACATGTGTAGGAAACTAAATTATTTAATTCAGTATATGTTCTGGGATCAGCAAGGATATCTGGTGAATATCCTAACTCCCTTGTGGAGGTCTTGAAGACTAAATCAGAATATATATAGGCTCTAAATATGGAGATATATATGGAGAGAGTTTAGGAACTTGAAGACCTTGTTTGTAGCAGAATTTTTCTGCTGAAGTTGTAACAGCAAGAACAAGTCTGCTGCAATTTTCTGAAGGCCCAAATCCAGTTGGGTGATTAGGTTATAAATAGCTGATTGTAATCTAGTTTTTGTAAGCCTCTTAGAATGAATTTTTAAGGGTGTGTGTAAGGTAAACCTCCCAATCTGTGGGAAGGTTACCATGTGTTTCTCAGTGGTAAACCTGAGAGTGTTTGTTACTCAAAGCCTGTAGGCAAGAGTAATTATGTTCTTGAATGAAGCTGTGAAGCAAGTTCAAGGTGTTTGCACATTACATTGTATTTGTAGTGATAGGAATGGAAACTGGAGGTTTCTATCTAGGAGTTCCTAGGTATAGATTGCATTGGGTAGGGATTAAGTGATGAGTTGTAAACGGGGGAGTTTAACTCTGAATTGATACTACTAATAGTGGATCTTCTTCCTGGCTTGGTAGCCCCCAGATGTAGGTCATGTTGGACTGAACTGGGTTAACAATTTCCTGTGTTTGTTTTCCTTTTGTATGATATAATCATGTCTGCCAAAAGTGAGCATGTAATTCAGTCTGTTCAGCAAGATAATAGCAGACCTGTTACATAGCCTTCTGTTGGAATGTCAAGCAAAATGTTCTGACATTCATCAACAATAGCACATACTGTATAATAAGCTGATGAGTTCAGTTCAGTATGTAGTGTAGTCTGGATGTCAAAAGCATCACAGACCTGGCCATAAGAACATTGTAAAACTGTCAAACTGGGTGTCTTGACAGTTCTTCCAGTAAGCTGATACTGAAGTATAGACTGGTTGGTCTTTTACAGTACAACAAATTTAGCACAGTCTGTTTTCAGGAACCAAACAGACTTAGCATATGGTTCTGGACTTGGATGTCAAACGGAATGTTGTGACATTCACTCCTGACTGCTTATGCTAACTTGTTGGATGGTTAGTTTTTCTGTTTCAGGATTTTTCTCAGGCTATTCTTCAGGAATCCACCAGCTGATCTAAAATCTAGGAAACTAACAACTGAGCTACTATTAATGAACCTGGCAAATAATCTATTTGTTAGCTCCTTAATAAGTGGAGATTAGTTTAACTTGTTACAACCTTTAATTTAGGATATACAAGTACATGACCAACAAACTGGAACAATGTAACAGATGATGTTCAAAACAGGATTGAGACATCGTGCTGATATCTGTATAGGAAAACAACAAAAGTGAAGGTTATGGTGCACATAACTAAGTGATCCTCCTCTCTAGGATGACATAGAAGGAGAGATCGTGACACTGTGAAAAGGTGCACATTTGTACAGAGTGTAATAACTGTCTTGCTGTAATAAGTACAATGTTAGATCAGATGTCATGACTTGGAGTAGAACATCTGAATCCTGACTACGCCAGAATTTCAAAATCTCATGGGTTTAACAACAACATTTTCATCATTCACACAATTCAATCAAATGTCATAGGTTTAACAACAACATTTTCTTCATCATTCACACAATTCAATCAAATTTCATAGGTTTAACAATAACATTTTCTTCATCATTCACACAATTCAATCAAATTTCATAGGTTTAACATCAACATTTTCATCATTCACAAAATTCAATCAAATTACATGGATTTAACAACAACATTTTCATCATTCACAAATTCTATCAAATTGCATAGGTTTAACATCAACATTTTCATCCTTCACACAATTCAATCAAATTTCATAGGTTTAACATCAACGTTTTCATCCTTCACACAATTCAATCAAATTGCACAAGTTTAACAACTACGTTTTCATCATCACACAATTCAATCAAATTGCACAGGTTTAACAAAACATCTTCATCATTCACACAATTCAACCAAATTTCATGGGTTTAACATCAATGTTTTCATCATTCACACAATTCAACCAAATTTCATGGGTTTAACATCAATGTTTTCATCATTAACACAATTCAACCAAAGTTCATGGGTTTAACAACAACATTTTCATCATTCACACAATTCAACCAAATTTCATAGGTTTAACAACAACATTTTCATCATTCGCACCATTCAACCAAATTTCATAGGTTTAACAACAACGTTTTCATCATTCACACAATTGAACCAAATTTCATGGGTTTAACAACAACATTTTCATCATTCACACAATTCAATCAAATTTCATAGGTTTAACAACAACGTTTTCATCGTTCACACAATTCAATTAAATTTCATGGGTTTAACAACAACATTTTCATAGGTTTAACAACAACGTTTTCATCGTTCACACAATTCAATTAAATTTCATAGGTTTAACAACAACGTTTTCATCGTTCACACAATTCAATCAAATTTCATGGGTTTAACAACAACATTTTCATCATTCACAAAATTTAGTCAAATTTCATGGGTTTAACAACACCATTTTCATCATTCACACAATTCAATCAAATTTCATAGGTATAACAACAACATTTTCTTCATCATTCGCACAATTCAGTCAAATTTCATGGGTTTAACAACAACGTTTTCATCATTCACATGATTCAATCAAATTTCATGGGTTTAACAATAACATTTTCTTCATCATTCAAACAATTCTATCAAATTTCATAGGTTTAACATCAACGTTTTCATCATTCACACAATTCATTAAAATTTCATGGGTTTAACAACAACATTTTCATCATCACACAATTCAATCAAACTTCATAGGTTTAACAACAACATCTTCATCATTCACACAATTCAATCAAATTTCATGGGTTTAGCAACAACATCTTCATCATTCACACAATTCAACCAAATTTCATAGGTTTAACAACAACATTTTCATCATTCGCACAATTCAACCAAATTTCATAGGTTTAACAACAACGTTTTCATCATTCACACAATTGAACCAAATTTCATGGGTTTAACAACAACATTTTCATCATTCACACAATTCAATCAAATTTCATAGGTTTAACAACAACGTTTTCATCGTTCACACAATTCAATTAAATTTCATGGGTTTAACAACAACATTTTCATAGGTTTAACAACAACGTTTTCATCGTTCACACAATTCAATTAAATTTCATAGGTTTAACAACAACGTTTTCATCGTTCACACAATTCAATCAAATTTCATGGGTTTAACAACAACATTTTCATCATTCACAAAATTTAGTCAAATTTCATGGGTTTAACAACACCATTTTCATCATTCACACAATTCAATCAAATTTCATAGGTATAACAACAACATTTTCTTCATCATTCGCACAATTCAGTCAAATTTCATGGGTTTAACAACAACGTTTTCATCATTCACACGATTCAATCAAATTTCATGGGTTTAACAATAACATTTTCTTCATCATTCAAACAATTCTATCAAATTTCATAGGTTTAACATCAACGTTTTCATCATTCACACAATTCATTAAAATTTCATGGGTTTAACAACAACATTTTCATCATCACACAATTCAATCAAACTTCATAGGTTTAACAACAACATCTTCATCATTCACACAATTCAATCAAATTTCATGGGTTTAGCAACAACATCTTCATCATTCACACAATTCAATCAAATTTCATAGGTATAACAACAACATTTTCTTCATCATTCGCACAATTCAGTCAAATTTCATGGGTTTAACAACAACGTTTTCATCATTCACACGATTCAATCAAATTTCATGGGTTTAACAATAACATTTTGTTCATCATTCAAACAATTCTATCAAATTTCATAGGTTTAACATCAACGTTTTCATCATTCACACAATTCATTAAAATTTCATGGGTTTAACAACAACATTTTCATTATCACACAATTCAATCAAACTTCATAGGTTTAACAACAACATCTTCATCATTCACACAATTCAATCAAATTTCATGGGTTTAGCAACAACATCTTCATCATTCACACAATTCAACCAAATTTCATAGGTTTAACAACAACATTTTCATCATTCGCACAATTCAACCAAATTTCATAGGTTTAACAACAACGTTTTCATCATTCACACAATTGAACCAAATTTCATGGGTTTAACAACAACATTTTCATCATTCACACAATTCAATCAAATTTCATAGGTTTAACAACAACGTTTTCATCGTTCACACAATTCAATTAAATTTCATGGGTTTAACAACAACATTTTCATAGGTTTAACAACAACGTTTTCATCGTTCACACAATTCAATTAAATTTCATAGGTTTAACAACAACGTTTTCATCGTTCACACAATTCAATCAAATTTCATGGGTTTAACAACAACATTTTCATCATTCACAAAATTTAGTCAAATTTCATGGGTTTAACAACACCATTTTCATCATTCACACAATTCAATCAAATTTCATAGGTATAACAACAACATTTTCTTCATCATTCGCACAATTCAGTCAAATTTCATGGGTTTAACAACAACATTTTCATCATTCACACGATTCAATCAAATTTCATGGGTTTAACAATAACATTTTCTTCATCATTCAAACAATTCTATCAAATTTCATAGGTTTAACATCAACGTTTTCATCATTCACACAATTCATTAAAATTTCATGGGTTTAACAACAACATTTTCATCATCACACAATTCAATCAAACTTCATAGGTTTAACAACAACATCTTCATCATTCACACAATTCAATCAAATTTCATGGGTTTAGCAACAACATCTTCATCATTCACACAATTCAATCAAATTTCATAGGTTTAACAACAACATTTTCTTCATCATTCGCACAATTCAACCAAATTTCATAAGTTTAACATCAATGTTTTCATCATTCACACAATTCAATCAAATTTCATAGGTTTAATAACAACATTTTCTTCATCATTCGCACAATTCAACCAAATTTCATAGGTTTAACAACAACGTTTTCATCATCATTCGCACAATACTACCAAATTTCATAGGTTTAACATTAACGTTTTCATCATTCACACAATTCAATCAAATCTCATGGGTTTAACAACAACATTTTCATCAATCACACAATTCAATCAAATTTCATGGGTTTAACATCAACATTTTCTTCATCATTCACAAATTCAATCAAATTTCATGGGTTTAACATCAACATTTTCTTCATCATTCACACAATTTAATCAAATTTCATAGGTTTAACAATAACATCTTCATCATCACACAATTCAATCAAATTTCATAGGTTTTACAACAACATTTTCATCATCACACAATTCAATCAAATTTCATGGGTTTAACATCAACATTTTCATCATTCACACAATTCAATCAAATCTCATGGGGTTAACAACAACATTTTCATCATTCACACAATTCAATCAAATCTCATGGGTTTAACAACAACATTTTCATCAATCACACAATTCAATAAAATTTCATGGGTTTAACATCAACATTTTCTTCATCATTCACAAATTCAATCAAATTTCATGGGTTTAACATCAACATTTTCTTCATCATTCACACAATTCAATCAAATTTCATAGGTTTAACAACCACATTTTCATCCTTCACACAATTCAATCAAATTGCATAGGTTTAACAACCACATTTTCATCATCACACAATTCAATCATATTGCATAGGTTTAACAACAACATCTTCATCATTCACACAATTCAATCAAAATTCATAGGTTTAACATCAACATCTACATCATTCACACAATTGAATCAAATTTCATAGGTTTAAACTCAACATCTTCATCATTCACACAATTGAATCAAATTTCATAGGCTTAACAACAACATTTTCATTATTCACACAATTCAATCAAATTTCATGGGTTTAACAACAACGTTTTCATCGTTCACACAATTCAATCAAAGTTCATGGGTTTAACAACAACGTTTTTATCGTTCACACAATTCAATCAAAGTTCATGGATTTAACAACAACATTTTCATTATTCACACAATTCAATCAAATTTCATAGATTTAACAACAACATTTTCATCATTCAAAAAATTTAATCAAATTTCATGGGTTTAACAACAACATTTTCATCATTCACACAATTCAATCAAATATCATGGGTTTGACAACAACATTTTCTTCATCATACACACAATTCAATCAAATTTCATAGGTTTGACAACAACTTCTTCATCATACGCACAATTCAAACAAATTTCATAGGTTTAACATCAACGTTTTCATCATTCACACAATTCAATCAAATTTCATAGGTTTAACAACAACATTTTCATCATTCACCCAATTCAATCAAATTTCATAGGTTTAACAACAACATTTTCATTATTCACACAATTCAATCAAATTTCATGGGTTTAACAACAACATTTTCATCATCACACAATTCAATCAAATCTCATGGGTTTAACAAAACCATTTTCATCATTCACACAATTCAATCAAATTTCATAGGTTTAACAACAACATTTTCTTCATCATTCACACAATTCAATCAAATTTCATAGGTTTAACAATAACATTGTCTTCATCATTCACACAATTCAATCAAATTTCATAGGTTTAACATCAACATTTTCATCATTCACAAAATTCAATCAAATTACATGGGTTTAACAACAACATTTTCATCGTTCACAAATTCAATCAAATTGCATAGGTTTAACATCAACGTTTTCATCCTTCACACAATTCAATCAAATTGCACAAGTTTAACAACTACGTTTTCATCATCACACAATTCAATCAAGTTGCACAGGTTTAACAAAACATCTTTGTCATTCACACAATTCAACCAAATTTCATGGGTTTAACATCAATGTTTTCATCATTCACACAATTCAACCAAATTTCATGGGTTTAACATCGATGTTTTCATCATTCACACAATTCAACCAAAGTTCATTGGTTTAACAACAACATTTTCATCATTCACACAATTCAACCAAATTTCATAGGTTTAACAACAACATTTTCATCATTCGCACAATTCAACCAAATTTCATAGGTTTAACAACAACGTTTTCATCATTCACACAATTGAACCAAATTTCATGGGTTTAACAACAACATTTTCATCATTCACACAATTCAATCAAATTTCATAGGTTTAACAACAACGTTTTCAACGTTCACACAATTCAATTAAATTTCATGGGTTTAACAACAACATTTTCATAGATTTAACAACAACATTTTCATCGTTCACACAATTCAATTAAATTTCATAGGTTTAACAACAACGTTTTCATCGTTCACACAATTCAATCAAATTTCATGGGTTTAACAACAACATTTTCATCATTCACAAAATTTAGTCAAATTTCATGGGTTTAACAACACCATTTTCATCATTCACACAATTCAATCAAATTTCATAGGTATAACAACAACATTTTCTTCATCATTCGCACAATTCAGTCAAATTTCATGGGTTTAACAACAACGTTTTCATCATTCACACGATTCAATCAAATTTCATGGGTTTAACAATAACATTTTCTTCATCATTCAAACAATTCTATCAAATTTCATAGGTTTAACATCAATGTTTTCATCATTCACACAATTCATTAAAATTTCATGGGTTTAACAACAACATTTTCATCATCACATAATTCAATCAAATTTCATAGGTTTAACAACAACATCTTCATCATTCACACAATTGAACCAAATTTCATAGGTTTAACAACAACATTTTCTTCATCATTCACACAATTCAATTAAATTTCATGGGTTTAACAAAAACGTTTTCATCATTCGCACAATTCAACCAAATTTCATAGGTTTAACAACAACGTTTTCATCATTCACACAATTGAACCAAATTTCATGGGTTTAACAACAACATTTTCATCATTCACACAATTCAATCAAATTTCATAGGTTTAACATCAACGTTTTCATCCTTCACACAATTCAATCAAATTGCACAAGTTTAACAACTACGTTTTCATCATCACACAATTCAATCAAATTGCATAGGTTTAACAAAACATCTTCATCATTCACACAATTCAACCAAATTTCATGGGTTTAACATCAATGTTTTCATCATTCACACAATTCAACCAAATTTCATGGGTTTAACATCAATGTTTTCATCATTCACACAATTCAACCAAAGTTCATGGGTTTAACAACAACATTTTCATCATTCACACAATTCAACCAAATTTCATAGGTTTAACAACAACATTTTCATCATTCGCACAATTCAACCAAATTTCATAGGTTTAACAACAACGTTTTCATCATTCACACAATTGAACCAAATTTCATGGGTTTAACAACAACATTTTCATCATTCACACAATTCAATCAAATTTCATAGGTTTAACAACAACGTTTTCATCGTTCACACAATTCAATTAAATTTCATGGGTTTAACAACAACATTTCATAGGTTTAACAACAACGTTTTCATCGTTCACACAATTCAATTAAATTTCATAGGTTTAACAACAACGTTTTCATCGTTCACACAATTCAATCAAATTTCATGGGTTTAACAACAACATTTTCATCATTCACAAAATTTAGTCAAATTTCATGGGTTTAACAACACCATTTTCATCATTCACACAATTCAATCAAATTTCATAGGTATAACAACAACATTTTCTTCATCATTCGCACAATTCAGTCAAATTTCATGGGTTTAACAACAACATTTTCATCATTCACACGATTCAATCAAATTTCATGGGTTTAACAATAACATTTTCTTCATCATTCAAACAATTCTATCAAATTTCATAGGTTTAACATCAACGTTTTCATCATTCACACAATTCATTAAAATTTCATGGGTTTAACAACAACATTTCATCATCACACAATTCAATCAAACTTCATAGGTTTAACAACAACATCTTCATCATTCACACAATTCAATCAAATTTCATGGGTTTAGCAACAACATCTTCATCATTCACACAATTCAATCAAATTTCATAGGTTTAACAACAACATTTTCTTCATCATTCGCACAATTCAACCAAATTTCATAAGTTTAACATCAATGTTTTCATCATTCACACAATTCAATCAAATTTCATAGGTTTAATAACAACATTTTCTTCATCATTCGCACAATTCAACCAAATTTCATAGGTTTAACAACAACGTTTTCATCATCATTCGCACAATACTACCAAATTTCATAGGTTTAACATTAACGTTTTCATCATTCACACAATTCAATCAAATCTCATGGGTTTAACAACAACATTTTCATCAATCACACAATTCAATCAAATTTCATGGGTTTAACATCAACATTTTCTTCATCATTCACAAATTCAATCAAATTTCATGGGTTTAACATCAACATTTTCTTCATCATTCACACAATTTAATCAAATTTCATAGGTTTAACAATAATATCTTCATCATCACACAATTCAATCAAATTTCATAGGTTTAACAACAACATTTTCATCATCACACAATTCAATCAAATTTCATGGGTTTAACATCAACATTTTCATCATTCACACAATTCAATCAAATCTCATGGGGTTAACAACAACATTTTCATCATTCACACAATTCAATCAAATCTCATGGGTTTAACAACAACATTTTCATCAATCACACAATTCAATAAAATTTCATGGGTTTAACATCAACATTTTCTTCATCATTCACAAATTCAATCAAATTTCATGGGTTTAACATCAACATTTTCTTCATCATTCACACAATTCAATCAAATTTCATAGGTTTAACAACCACATTTTCATCCTTCACACAATTCAATCAAATTGCATAGGTTTAACAACCACATTTTCATCATCACACAATTCAATCATATTGCATAGGTTTAACAACAACATCTTCATCATTCACACAATTCAATCAAAATTCATAGGTTTAACATCAACATCTACATCATTCACACAATTGAATCAAATTTCATAGGTTTAAACTCAACATCTTCATCATTCACACAATTGAATCAAATTTCATAGGCTTAACAACAACATTTTCATTATTCACACAATTCAATCAAATTTCATGGGTTTAACAACAACGTTTTCATCGTTCACACAATTCAATCAAAGTTCATGGGTTTAACAACAACGTTTTTATCGTTCACACAATTCAATCAAAGTTCATGGATTTAACAACAACATTTTCATTATTCACACAATTCAATCAAATTTCATAGATTTAACAACAACATTTTCATCATTCAAAAAATTTAATCAAATTTCATGGGTTTAACAACAACATTTTCATCATTCACACAATTCAATCAAATATCATGGGTTTGACAACAACATTTTCTTCATCATACACACAATTCAATCAAATTTCATAGGTTTGACAACAACTTCTTCATCATACGCACAATTCAAACAAATTTCATAGGTTTAACATCAACGTTTTCATCATTCACACAATTCAATCAAATTTCATAGGTTTAACAACAACATTTTCATCATTCACCCAATTCAATCAAATTTCATAGGTTTAACAACAACATTTTCATTATTCACACAATTCAATCAAATTTCATGGGTTTAACAACAACATTTTCATCATCACACAATTCAATCAAATCTCATGGGTTTAACAAAACCATTTTCATCATTCACACAATTCAATCAAATTTCATAGGTTTAACAACAACATTTTCTTCATCATTCACACAATTCAATCAAATTTCATAGGTTTAACAATAACATTGTCTTCATCATTCACACAATTCAATCAAATTTCATAGGTTTAACATCAACATTTTCATCATTCACAAAATTCAATCAAATTACATGGGTTTAACAACAACATTTTCATCGTTCACAAATTCAATCAAATTGCATAGGTTTAACATCAACGTTTTCATCCTTCACACAATTCAATCAAATTGCACAAGTTTAACAACTACGTTTTCATCATCACACAATTCAATCAAGTTGCACAGGTTTAACAAAACATCTTTGTCATTCACACAATTCAACCAAATTTCATGGGTTTAACATCAATGTTTTCATCATTCACACAATTCAACCAAATTTCATGGGTTTAACATCGATGTTTTCATCATTCACACAATTCAACCAAAGTTCATTGGTTTAACAACAACATTTTCATCATTCACACAATTCAACCAAATTTCATAGGTTTAATAACAACATTTTCATCATTCGCACAATTCAACCAAATTTCATAGGTTTAACAACAACGTTTTCATCATTCACACAATTGAACCAAATTTCATGGGTTTAACAACAACATTTTCATCATTCACACAATTCAATCAAATTTCATAGGTTTAACAACAACGTTTTCATCGTTCACACAATTCAATTAAATTTCATGGGTTTAACAACAACATTTTCATAGATTTAACAACAACATTTTCATCGTTCACACAATTCAATTAAATTTCATAGGTTTAACAACAACGTTTTCATCGTTCACACAATTCAATCAAATTTCATGGGTTTAACAACAACATTTCATCATTCACAAAATTTAGTCAAATTTCATGGGTTTAACAACACCATTTTCATCATTCACACAATTCAATCAAATTTCATAGGTATAACAACAACATTTCTTCATCATTCGCACAATTCAGTCAAATTTCATGGGTTTAACAACAACGTTTTCATCATTCACACGATTCAATCAAATTTCATGGGTTTAACAATAACATTTTCTTCATCATTCAAACAATTCTATCAAATTTCATAGGTTTAACATCAATGTTTTCATCATTCACACAATTCATTAAAATTTCATGGGTTTAACAACAACATTTTCATCATCACATAATTCAATCAAATTTCATAGGTTTAACAACAACATCTTCATCATTCACACAATTGAACCAAATTTCATAGGTTTAACAACAACATTTTCTTCATCATTCACACAATTCAATTAAATTTCATGGGTTTAACAAAAACGTTTTCATCATTCGCACAATTCAACCAAATTTCATAGGTTTAACAACAACGTTTTCATCATTCACACAATTGAACCAAATTTCATGGGTTTAACAACAACATTTTCATCATTCACACAATTCAATCAAATTTCATAGGTTTAACATCAACGTTTTCATCCTTCACACAATTCAATCAAATTGCACAAGTTTAACAACTACGTTTTCATCATCACACAATTCAATCAAATTGCACAGGTTTAACAAAACATCTTCATCATTCACACAATTCAACCAAATTTCATGGGTTTAACATCAATGTTTTCATCATTCACACAATTCAACCAAATTTCATGGGTTTAACATCAATGTTTTCATCATTCACACAATTCAACCAAAGTTCATGGGTTTAACAACAACATTTTCATCATTCACACAATTCAACCAAATTTCATAGGTTTAACAACAACATTTTCATCATTCGCACAATTCAACCAAATTTCATAGGTTTAACAACAACGTTTTCATCATTCACACAATTGAACCAAATTTCATGGGTTTAACAACAACATTTTCATCATTCACACAATTCAATCAAATTTCATAGGTTTAACAACAACGTTTTCATCGTTCACACAATTCAATTAAATTTCTTGGGTTTAACAACAACATTTTCATAGGTTTAACAACAACGTTTTCATCGTTCACACAATTCAATTAAATTTCATAGGTTTAACAACAACGTTTTCATCGTTCACACAATTCAATCAAATTTCATGGGTTTAACAACAACATTTTCATCATTCACAAAATTTAGTCAAATTTCATGGGTTTAACAACACCATTTTCATCATTCACACAATTCAATCAAATTTCATAGGTATAACAACAACATTTTCTTCATCATTCGCACAATTCAGTCAAATTTCATGGGTTTAACAACAACGTTTTCATCATTCACATGATTCAATCAAATTTCATGGGTTTAACAATAACATTTTCTTCATCATTCAAACAATTCTATCAAATTTCATAGGTTTAACATCAACGTTTTCATCATTCACACAATTCATTAAAATTTCATGGGTTAACAACAACATTTTCATCATCACACAATTCAATCAAACTTCATAGGTTTAACAACAACATCTTCATCATTCACACAATTCAATCAAATTTCATGGGTTTAGCAACAACATCTTCATCATTCACACAATTCAACAAATTTCATAGGTTTAACAACAACATTTTCATCATTCGCACAATTCAACCAAATTTCATAGGTTTAACAACAACGTTTTCATCATTCACACAATTGAACCAAATTTCATGGGTTTAACAACAACATTTTCATCATTCACACAATTCAATCAAATTTCATAGGTTTAACAACAACGTTTTCATCGTTCACACAATTCAATTAAATTTCATGGGTTTAACAACAACATTTTCATAGGTTTAACAACAACGTTTTCATCGTTCACACAATTCAATTAAATTTCATAGGTTTAACAACAACGTTTTCATCGTTCACACAATTCAATCAAATTTCATGGGTTTAACAACAACATTTTCATCATTCACAAAATTTAGTCAAATTTCATGGGTTTAACAACACCATTTTCATCATTCACACAATTCAATCAAATTTCATAGGTATAACAACAACATTTTCTTCATCATTCGCACAATTCAGTCAAATTTCATGGGTTTAACAACAACGTTTCATCATTCACACGATTCAATCAAATTTCATGGGTTTAACAATAACATTCTTCATCATTCAAACAATTCTATCAAATTTCATAGGTTTAACATCAACGTTTCATCATTCACACAATTCATTAAAATTTCATGGGTTTAACAACAACATTTTCATCATCACACAATTCAATCAAACTTCATAGGTTTAACAACAACATCTTCATCATTCACACAATTCAATCAAATTTCATGGTTTAGCAACAACATCTTCATCATTCACACAATTCAATCAAATTTCATAGGTATAACAACAACATTTTCTTCATCATTCGCACAATTCAGTCAAATTTCATGGGTTTAACAACAACGTTTTCATCATTCACACGATTCAATCAAATTTCATGGGTTTAACAATAACATTTTGTCATCATTCAAACAATTCTATCAAATTTCATAGGTTTAACATCAACGTTTTCATCATTCACACAATTCATTAAAATTTCATGGGTTTAACAACAACATTTTCATTATCACACAATTCAATCAAACTTCATAGGTTTAACAACAACATCTTCATCATTCACACAATTCAATCAAATTTCATGGGTTTAGCAACAACATCTTCATCATTCACACAATTCAACCAAATTTCATAGGTTTAACAACAACATTTCATCATTCGCACAATTCAACCAAATTTCATAGGTTTAACAACAACATTTTCATCATTCACACAATTCAATCAAATTTCATGGGTTTAACAACAACATTTTCATCATTCACACAATTCAATCAAATTTCATAGGTTTAACAACAACGTTTTCATCGTTCACACAATTCAATTAAATTTCATGGGTTTAACAACAACATTTTCATAGGTTTAACAACAACGTTTTCATCGTTCACACAATTCAATTAAATTTCATAGGTTTAACAACAACGTTTCATCGTTCACACAATTCAATCAAATTTCATGGGTTTAACAACAACATTTTCATCATTCACAAAATTTAGTCAAATTTCATGGGTTTAACAACACCATTTTCATCATTCACACAATTCAATCAAATTTCATAGGTATAACAACAACATTTTCTTCATCATTCGCACAATTCAGTCAAATTTCATGGGTTTAACAACAACATTTTCATCATTCACACGATTCAATCAAATTTCATGGGTTTAACAATAACATTTTCTTCATCATTCAAACAATTCTATCAAATTTCATAGGTTTAACATCAACGTTTTCATCATTCACACAATTCATTAAAATTTCATGGGTTTAACAACAACATTTTCATCATCACACAATTCAATCAAACTTCATAGGTTTAACAACAACATCTTCATCATTCACACAATTCAATCAAATTTCATGGGTTTAGCAACAACATCTTCATCATTCACACAATTCAATCAAATTTCATAGGTTTAACAACAACATTTCTTCATCATTCGCACAATTCAACCAAATTCATAAGTTTAACATCAATGTTTTCATCATTCACACAATTCAATCAAATTTCATAGGTTTAATAACAACATTTTCTTCATCATTCGCACAATTCAACCAAATTTCATAGGTTTAACAACAACGTTTCATCATCATTCGCACAATACAACCAAATTTCATAGGTTTAACATTAACGTTTTCATCATTCACACAATTCAATCAAATCTCATGGGTTTAACAACAACATTTTCATCAATCACACAATTCAATCAAATTTCATGGGTTTAACATCAACATTTTCTTCATCATTCACAAATTCAATCAAATTTCATGGGTTTAACATCAACATTTTCTTCATCATTCACACAATTAATCAAATTTCATAGGTTTAACAATAACATCTTCATCATCACACAATTCAATCAAATTTCATAGGTTTAACAACAACATTTTCATCATCACACAATTCAATCAAATTTCATGGGTTTAACATCAACATTTTCATCATTCACACAATTCAATCAAATCTCATGGGGTTAACAAACAACATTTTCATCATTCACACAATTCAATCAAATCTCATGGGTTTAACAACAACATTTTCATCAATCACACAATTCAATCAAATTTCATGGGTTTAACATCAACATTTTCTTCATCATTCACAAATTCAATCAAATTTCATGGGTTTAACATCAACATTTTCATCCTTCACACAATTCAATCAAATTGCATAGGTTTAACAACCACATTTTCATCATCACACAATTCAATCATATTGCATAGGTTTAACAACAACATCTTCATCATTCACACAATTCAATCAAAATTCATAGGTTTAACATCAACATCTACATCATTCACACAATTGAATCAAATTTCATAGGTTTAAACTCAACATCTTCATCATTCACACAATGAATCAAATTTCATAGGCTTAACAACAACATTTCATTATTCACACAATTCAATCAAATTTCATGGGTTTAACAACAACGTTTTCATCGTTCACACAATTCAATCAAAGTTCATGGGTTTAACAACAACGTTTTCATCGTTCACACAATTCAATCAAAGTTCATGGATTTAACAACAACATTTTCATTATTCACACAATTCAATCAA
>NW_026113174.1:5000-17500 GCF_024323335.1 Lathyrus oleraceus | reverse complement strand
CCCGGATTATGTTTTGGTCCCTACTTTGGAGGAGATTGCCAGTTTTCTCAGAATTCCCATCAAGTCACAGTTGCTATTCTACAGCTCGGAGTGTCTGCCCGATCTCAGCATGGTTGCTTCAACCACATATTTGAGGGAATCAGTTTTGAAGGCTAATATGTGTCAGAAGGGAGAAGTTAACGGTTTTCATCTGAGTTTCTTATTGGGAGAAGCAAAGAAGAAGCTTGAAGATGGTGACCAGAGGGGTTTCAATGCTGTGTTGGCTCTTTGTGTGTATGGGATTGTCTTGTTCCCTAATGTCGCCAAATTTATAGACGTAGATGCCATACGCCTCTTCGTGTTGGGAAATCCAGTGCCGACCTTGCTGGGAGATTTCTTTCATTCAGTGCACCACAAGAATAAGAATAGAAAAGGAGGATTGTTGAATTGTTGTGCGCCTTTGTTCTATAAGTGGTTCAGTTCTCACCTACCCAAGTCAGGAGCATTCATTGATGTCAAGGACTCGTTGAGTTGGTCAAAGAGATTGATGGGGTTGAGAGCTGAAGATATTTCTTGGTGGTCTGACCGGAGTTTGCTTCGGGCAGATATTATTCACAGTTGTGGGAACTTCCCGAATGTTTCGTTGGTAGGAAGAAAAGGAGGAATCAACTATAATCCTTCTCTGGCAGTTAGACAGTTTGGATATGCCTTAAGAACTCCGCCGGTGGAAAAGGATGTGGAAGAGTCTCTGTTTTTCCATTCTTCGCCTGATTTGACGGTATCCCGTAAGGCAGCTGAGGCCTGGCTCAAGGTGATCAAGAAAGGAAGAATTGTTCTTGGGAAAGGAGATTGTAGAGCTTACCCTCAGTATGGAGAATGGCTTCAAGGAAGAATCGAAGAGTTTGGTCTACCGTTTCCTATTGAAGAACCCTTGTATTCACCTACTCTCGAGCAGTCAGCAACGGTGAGCCGAGAGGAGTATGACAAGTTGAAGAACACCACGGAAGGACTTCAAATCGAGAACTCGGAGTTAAGGGAGAAATTGCAAGACTGTATGCATCGATTCCATGAGTCAGAATATCAGAAGGAGGAAGCCGTCAAATTGCGAGAGGAAGCTGAAAGGAAATTTGCTGTGGAGGTGAATTTCTTCAGGAAGACAGACGAAGCCTTGAGATCATCCAGTTCTGAGTTGAGGCGAGTCAAGCAGCAGTTAATGGATGCTCGTGGTAAATTAGCTGGGTGGCAAGAGCGATGGGATGCATTTTCAACTTCTCGGAAGACAAAGGAGGAAGAGACGGTGGCTGAACTGACTGGTCAGATAGAGAAATTGAAGACTTTGCTGAAGGGGAAGAACCATGAGCTGCTGTGTACCCGATCAACTAATGGTTATATCACAGATCAACTCAATGAGGCTCAAGGATATATCGAAGAACTCAAGACGCTGGCAAGTTTGAAGAAATCCAGACTTGAAGAGGTATTTGGAGAAGATGATGGGAATTACTACAGAGAACACATCAACGAACTGGATGGGATCATTCACAAGAGGAATCTGCTCATCCGGCGTTTGACAGAATCTCCAGATCATCCTGACACGGTGGCGCTACTGGATGAAGTGAGGAACGGTCCTTATGGGTTGCATACAGGAGGCTGATTTCTGATTTGCTTGTTCCTCTCTTTACTTACTGCTTTGGTGTTATGTAGTGATGATCCACAGGCTTGTTGTGGAGATCCTCCTTTGATGTATTTTTGGCTAAGGCCCTTTCCTTGAACTCATTTGTATGATGGTTTCCCTTTATTACATCTTGATCTCAGAAGTTTATCCATGACTCGGCCTTCTTGCACTACCCACCTGATGTGAGACTGGAATCAAGGGGGTAGAATACCTTTTGGAATTGATAAACATGTCATTACATTTACATATTCATTGTCATATCTTGCATAACAGGTACCGCTGCGGTGTTCTCATATTGTTTGGTGTTCCACTAGCAGGATAGCTGACTCAGGCATTCACCGATACGGTACCCGGAGGAATCAACAGAGAGCAATGGAAGGTGTACAAGCAGAGCTCGCTGAGATGAGGGCCCGCATGACCCAATTCATGGATGTGGTTCAAGGGGTGGCTCAGGGACAACAAGAGCTCAGGCAGATAATACAGGGGAATCCCCCTGCTCAACCAGAGACAGTGACTGATCCTCCGGCTGGAGAGGTTAACGGACCCAGTGGACCAGGGCCTATCCCGATCCCGCACGCCAACCCCGGTCAACAGCCCGTTCATGATGATCAGGACGATCAGTTTCCCCCACTTCAGGAAGACTTTGGCATGGGTCATGGCGTAGACCCCATGTTCAGGAGATTGGAAGAGAGGTTGAAGGCAGTGGAAGGACAGAATCCTTTGGGAGTAGACGTTGCTGACTTAGGGCTGGTCCCAGGTGTGAGAGTGCCACCGAAATTCAAAGTCCCGGTCTTTGACAAGTACAAGGGCAACTCTTGCCCCAAGACTCACGTGCAAGCCTATTTCCGTAAAATGGTTGCATACTCTGATGACGAGAAACTACTTATGTACTTCTTCCAGGACAGCCTAGCTGGGGCATCCTTGGAATGGTATATGAGACTGGACAGAGCCCACATCCGTTGCTGGAGGGATTTGGCGGAGGCCTTCGTGAAGCAGTATCAGTATAATGCAGACATGGCTCCGGACAGAACTCAACTTCAGAATCTGTCTCTTAAAAGCAATGAGTGCTTCAGGGAATACGCTCAACGCTGGAGGGAGACAGCTTCCCGTGTTCAGCCCCCTATGCTGGAGAAAGAAATGGCCAACATGTTCATGAATACGTTGCCTGGACCTTATCTGGAGCGCCTGGTGGGGTGCAATGCTTCCAACTTTGCTGATGTGGTCTCTACCGGAGAGAGGGTGGAGAATTACCTGAAGACCTGCAAGATCCAAAGTGGAGGAGGATCTTCGTCAGGGGTAAAAAAGTCGTTCGTTGGAGGACATAAGCAAAGAGAGGGGGGAGTGAATTCTTTGGCTTCCTATCAGAACAGAGGTGCTAGAAGGAATAATTTTCAGAATTATCATCAACAACCGTATGTTGCGACGGTGACCATTCCAGCTGCAGCGCCACTACAACAACAACCACCGCAGCGTCAACCAGCTCAGTATCAACAGCAGCAACAACCGGGTAACAGACCCGCTTATCAACAGAGACAAAGGATGATGGACCGGCGTTTCGACACTATTCCAATGTCGTACGCCCAGTTGCTTTCTAGTCTTCAACAACTACAGCTTGTGCAACTGCGCACTCTGGCTCCTCCTGTTGGTAGACTTCCGGTGGGTTACGACGCCAACGCTAGGTGTAGCTTCCACTCTGGGGCACCTGGCCACAATATTGAGAACTGCAAAGCTTTTAAGCACGTAGTTCAGGACCTCATAGATTCAAAGGCCATCGACCTTGCACCGGCTCCGAATGTCGTTAACAATCCCATGCCCCAGCATGGTGGTGCGAATGTTAACATGGTAGAGGGAAGAGCCAAGTTCATTAAGGATGTGTTGAAGTTGAAGACTCCGGTGTCGGATATCAAAGGATGCTTGCTGAAGGCCGATGTTTTCCCCGGTTGTGGGAAAGTTTGTTTGGATTGTGCTGCACAGGAGAAGGGTTGTTTGAAACTACAGCAAGGTATCCAGGCCTTGCTCGACAAGGGTATCCTCCAGGTTGAAGATTTGTCTGTCCGAGAGTTTATGGAAGGGGTTGAGGAAGAAGGGTTTGAAGGTGCTACTGAAGAGTTCCTAGATGTTGTTCCTGCTGATTCTGCAGTCCATGATGATGTATTTACTCTTTCCAATACGGTTGACTCTTTGTATTTGAACTTGATTCCGATGTTTCGGATGTTCATGCTCCAACAAATGAGGTTTCTGAGTACGACTGTGACATTGCAACTATAACTATTTTCTATCCAACTAATCAGATCAGTGTGCCAGAAGCGCAACCCGCGCCACCAATGCGACGACCTACTATGACCATCACAACCCCTGGTCCTTTACCCTTCACCAGTGAAAGGGCCATTCCGTGGCATTATGGGGGGAGCGTGTATACGCACGATCATAAGGTGGAACGGCCACTAAAAGTAGAAGAGGGTCAGAAGCCTGAACTTGAAGGTCCCGCAGTGGATAATGTTGGTGGAATCTGGCGATTCACCAGGAGTGGTAGATTGCTCTCACCACCGGTTACCCAAGCTGATAATGCTGATGCTGTGGCGAAAACCAAAGGCAAGCAAGTCGTGAATGAGGGTACCTCTGCACCCCAAGATGGTTCTGAGCCCACTTTTGCAAAGGACGTGGACGAGTTTCTAAGAATCATAAAGAAAAGCGATTACAAGGTAGTCGATCAGTTGATTCAGACTCCGTCCAAGATATCCATTCTCTCACTCCTATTGTGTTCGGAGGCACACAGGGAGGCACTTCTGAAGGTTCTTAATGCTGCATATGTACCTCAGGAGATCTCAGTGAACCAACTAGAAGGGATCGTTGCCAATGTCCATACAAGCAACGGGTTGGGTTTTACTGATTCTGACTTAACACCAGCTGGACGCAATCATAACAAGGCTCTGCACATCTCATTGGAATGCAGAGACACCATGTTATCTCATGTTCTGGTGGATACAGGTTCCTCTCTCAATGTGCTACCCAAGAGGGCCCTGTCGAGGTTAGAAGTAGAGGGTTTGGTCTTGAAACCTTCAGATCTTATGGTGAGAGCCTTCGATGGTTCTAAGAGATCGGTGTTTGGAGAGGTGGAATTGCCAATTCTGATTGGATCACAAACCTTCAACACTGTCTTCTACGTGATGGATATCAGTCCTTCCTACAGTTGCCTGCTGGGTCGGCCTTGGATCCATAATGCTGGGGCAGTCTCTTCAACTCTACATCAGAAGGTTAAGTTTCCGGTCAACGGACGAATTATCACCGTCTGTGGTGAGGAGGACATCCTGGTCAGTAACCTGTCTACATTCAAGTATGTAGAAGTAGGAGGTGAAATTCATGAGACTCTATGTCAGGCTTTTGAGTCAGTTCAAATCAAGGATGCAGCTCCGGTGGAAGAGGTTAAAGCGGGTGCCTCTATCTCATCCTTTAAGCAGGCACGGGCCGTGGTGGATTCAGGTGTTGCTTCTGGTTGGGGGCGTCTGTTGGAATTACCAGTGAAAGAGGATAAGTTCGGGATTGGGTACCAGCCAACTCTGACTTCTACAACTTCAGCACTTCAGACTCTTCAGGGGCCGATCACTTTCTCTAGTGCTGGCATCATTCAGTATGGTCAAGTCTCTGCAGTCAACGAAGAAGATGGGGATAGTGACTGCGACATCAACAACTGGGTGCGTCCGAGGATCCCGGGTGAAGTCATCAACAATTGGTCTTCTGAAGAGATTATCCAAGTCACTCTTCTTGAAGAGTAATTTTCTTTGTTTATTCATGCATATCCAAGTCTTACGTTCCGCCCAGGGCGTAATGACTCATTGTAGGGCCCACTATGTGACACTTGCATTTTTTATCATAAATAAAGGACGTCTTTTTGCATTCAAATATTTCGTTCCTTGTCTTTCTATTTTTGCAGTTTTTCAAAATAAAAAAAATGGCAATGTTTTGTTTAGTTTTCACTTCTTGTTCACACTCATAAGCACATACCATCACTCATGCAGATGCACAACACCGGATCCTATTGATAACGGTTCTGCTATGGCTCGCTTCGACTTTGAAAATCCAATCTTTCAAGCTGAAGAAGAGGATGATGAAGATTGTGAACTCCCTGAAGAACTTGCCAGGTTGTTGAAACAAGAGGAAAGGGTTATTCAACCGCATCAAGAGTTTGTTGAAGTGATTAATCTCGGCACCGAGGACGCCAAGAGAGAAATCAAGATAGGGGCTGCTTTAGAAGACAATGTGAAGAAAGGGCTGATTGAATTGCTGCAAGAATACGTTGACATCTTCGCCTGGTCTTATCAGGACATGCCTGGGCTGGACACAGACATCGTGGTACACCGCTTGCCTCTCAAAGAAGGTTGTCCTCCGGTCAAGCAGAAGCTCAGAAGAACAAGACCAGAGATGGCTGTCAAGATAAAGGAAGAAGTGCAAAAGCAGTTGGATGCAGGGTTTCTAGCAGTCACCAATTATCCGCCATGGGTTGCAAACATCGTCCCAGTACCTAAGAAGGATGGAAAGGTACGGATGTGTGTCGACTATCGGGATCTGAACAGAGCTAGCCCTAAAGATGATTTCCCATTACCTCACATCGACGTTTTGGTGGATAATACAGCTCAGTTCTCGGTATTCTCCTTCATGGATGGCTTTTCTGGCTATAACCAAATCAAGATGGCACCAGAAGACATGGAAAAGACAACTTTCATAACCCCGTGGGGCACCTTCTGCTACAAGGTGATGCCGTTTGGTCTGAAAAATGCCGGAGCAACATATCAACGAGCTATGGTAACTCTGTTCCATGATATGATTCATCATGAAATCGAGGTTTATGTTGATGATATGATTGCCAAATCTCAGACAGAAGAAGAACATTTGGTGAATTTGCAGAAACTGTTTGAGCGTTTGAGGAAATTCAAACTGAGACTTAATCCGAACAAGTGCACTTTCGGGGTGAGATCGGGAAAATTGCTGGGTTTTATTGTTAGCGAAAAAGGGATTGAGGTGGATCCCGACAAAGTAAAAGCGATACAGGAAATGCCTGAGCCAAGAACAGAGAAGCAAGTCCGTAGTTTCTTAGGGAGGTTGAACTACATTGCAAGGTTCATCTCTCACCTAACAACCACGTGTGAGCCAATTTTCAAATTGCTGAGGAAAGATCAGGCTATCGGGTGGAATGAAGATTGTCAAAGGGCTTTCGAGAAGATAAAAGAGTATCTACAGAAACCTCCGATCCTTATACCTCCAGTTCCTGGGAGACCTCTGATAATGTACCTATCAGTGACTGAGAACTCGATGGGGTGTGTATTGGGACAGCATGACGAGTCTGGTCGAAAAGAGCATGCCATATACTACCTTAGCAAAAAGTTTACCGACTGTGAAATCAAATATTCGCAGCTTGAGAAAACTTGCTGTGCTTTGGCCTGGGTTGCTCGCCGACTGAGGCAGTATATGTTGAACCATACTACCTTGTTGATTTCTAAGATGGATCCAGTGAAATACATATTCGAGAAGCCAGCTCTCACCGGAAGGGTCGCTCGTTGGCAAATGATTTTAACAGAGTATGATATTCAGTACACGTCACAGAAGGCCATCAAAGGGAGTATTCTGTCAGACTACCTTGCCGAGCAACCGATTGATGATTATGAGCCAATGAAGTTTGAATTCCCTGATGAAGACATCATGTTCCTCAAGATGAAAGACTGTGAAGAGCCAGTTGTTGAGGAGGGACCTGATCCAAACGAAAAGTGGACTTTGTTGTTTGATGGGGCTGTCAATACTAGAGGAAGTGGAATTGGTGCTGTCATTACAACTCCGAAAGGTGCCCACATACCTTTCACCGCTCGTTTGACTTTTGAGTGCACAAATAATGAAGCTGAGTACGAGGCCTGTATCTTGGGCATTGAGCAAGCCATTGATCTGAGAATCAAGACTCTGGACATCTTCGGAGATTCAGCTCTGGTGATTAATCAAGTGAATGGTGATTGGAATACTCTCCAGCCCACTCTGGTCCCCTACAGAGATTACACGAGAAGACTGTTGACTTTCTTCACAACGGTAAAATTGTATCATATACCTCGTGATGAGAACCAGATGGCAGACGCACTTGCTACTCTATCCTCCATGATCAAGGTAATTCGTTGGAACCATGCTCCCAGGATCGATGTGATGCGCCTTGACAGGGCCGCGTATGTGTTTGCTGCTGAACTGGTAGTCGATGACAAGCCCTGGTATCACGATATCAAGTGCTTTCTGAAGAATCAAGAGTACCCTGCAGGGGCATCCAACAATGACAGAAAGACTTTGAGAAGATTGGCAGGCAGTTTCTTCTTGAACAAAGACGATGTGTTGTATAAGAGGAACTTCGACATGGTTTTGCTCAGATGTGTGGACAGACACGAGGCGGACATGTTAATGCAGGAAGTTCATGAAGGTTCCTTCGGTACTCATGCCGGTGGACATGCGATGGCTAAGAAATTGTTGAGAGCGGGTTATTATTGGATGACCATGGAATCAGATTGTTTCAAGTATGCTCGGAAGTGTCATAAATGCCAGATTTATGCTGATAAGGTGCATGTACCGCCGAATCCTCTGAATGTGATGTCTTCGCCGTGGCCGTTTGCCATGTGGGGTATTGACATGATTGGAAAGATTGAGCCGACTGCTTCCAATGGGCATCGCTTCATCCTTGTTGCCATCGACTATTTCACCAAATGGGTCGAGGCAGCGTCGTTCGCGAATGTCACCAGACATGTGGTTGCCCGTTTCATCAAGAAAGAAATTATTTGTCGCTATGGGATTCCCGAAAGAATCATTACTGATAATGGTTCTAATCTCAACAACAAAATGATGAAGGAGTTGTGTCAGAACTTCAACATTCAGCATCACAATTCTTCCCCTTACCGCCCTAAGATGAATGGCGCTGTTGAGGCGGCAAATAAGAACATAAAGAAGATTGTGCAGAAGATGGTCGTCACGTACAGAGATTGGCATGAGATGCTACCTTTCGCCTTGCATGGGTACCGTACTTCAGTACGTACATCGACCGGGGCAACCCCCTACTCCCTTGTGTATGGTATGGAAGCAGTCCTACCTGTTGAAGTGGAGATTCCTTCCCTAAGAGTCTTGTTGGATGTCAAGCTAGACGAAGCTGAATGGATTCGGACAAGGTTCAATGAGTTGAGTCTTATCGAAGAGAAGCGAATGGCAGCCATTTGTCATGGGCAGTTGTATCAGAGTCGGATGAAGAGAGCTTTTGATCAGAAGGTGCGTCCTCGTTGTTTCCAAGTCGGAGATTTAGTGTTGAAAAGGATCCTTCCTCCTCAGACAGATCACAGGGGCAAGTGGACTCCTAACTATGATGGACCGTATATTGTCACCAAGGTTTTTGATGGTGGGGCCCTAATGCTTGCAACTATGGAGGGCGAAGACTTCGCTTCCCCTGTGAACTCAGACGCAGTTAAAAAATACTTCGCATAAAATAGACCCGCTGGACAGTAAAAAGAATAGTCCAGGCAAAAATGGGCATCCCGGCGAACCAAGAAAATGGAAAGGTTCGGGCAAAAATTAGGGATCAAAAATAAAAAAAGATTGTACACCCGGTAAGTTGAAAACCTGAAAAGGCAACTTAGGCAAAAATGGGTATCCCGGTGGATCGAAAACCCGAAAAGGGCGATCCAGGCAAAAGTTAGGGATTAAGCGAATGACTGCGTTCTGAGTAGCTCTGAATCTCATCTCGTGCCAATGACTGGAAATTTTTGAAGGATAGGAAACAATCCAATCACTCTTTCAGAAAGCTGATCATCTGGAGGATCTTGAAGACGGGCAAGTCATAGCCGAATTGGAACCCAATAGAAATCCACTTCACATTGCCATTAGATTATTTTTTTGTTTTATCTATTGTGCGATTACCTCTTTCCAGGGATTGCCTCTTAATGTAAATGCCTATTCAGAGGCCATTCAATCAATAAAATCATGTTATTCAGTATATCTCTGTTTTCATTTTCATTTTACTGTTTTGTTTGCAAAAATGACGTCCGAATTTTGATAAACATTGCATCATGACACATAAGGGCTTACAGGTACATGCTCAATAAACATTTAAAATTGCTGTAAATTTTAAGTGCTTTGGATCGTCTATTCAGAACAGATACCCTCGGGGCATTTCCTTAAAATCCCCTTGCAGATGATCGTGAATATCTTCCCCAGTGAAGTCGCCAACAGACTTCGGTGTCTTATCCCTGTAGAGCTAATTAGAGCGTTGGATTCTTCAATCCCCAGCAGGTTTTCACCACTGTACTTCCCCAAGCGTTTGTTTCAGGACATACACTCCCCAGTAGAGTTGACAGTGCCAGACTATATATCCCCAGCGGAGTTGACAATGCCAGACTGTATCTTTCCAGCAGAAGTGGCTGCTCCTTAGAGTTCGATGCCAGATCGATAGTCCCAATGCCAGATCCATGGTTTCTTTCCTTGAAGCAGAACCTCGGTACCGTATCAGTGTTTGCTCCCCCTGCTGAGTCATCTCTCGCAAATCGTGGTTGCCAAAACCATTGTAGCTTTCCTCAGCAGCAGGCTTCCAATGCCATTCTTTCCCCGATCAGAGTCTCGGTATGGCCAGAACACCGCATGGCTAGTCATCTCCCCACAGAGTTCATTGTGGTGTGCATCTCCAGCAGCCTGGCCAGAGTCCAGAAGATGGTGATCATTTCTCCAGCAGATCCCTTGCCTCAGCTTGGCATTCTACCCAGCATTTCGCATCCCTGCATGTAGAATCATATTGCATTGCATCATTCCAAATCGCGTAGCATTTCCATTTTCATGGAGCATTACGCCATTGAAAAATTCAAACATACGCATGTAAGCATAAAACATTCTCGGTATCCCAAGTGATAAGCTAGAAGTTGTTTCCAGTACTCAGACTGAAGATTGTTCATGACTTAACTTTGTGTCATTGGCCCAGGCGCCGCCTCTATTATCATTCCCTATTTCTGCCGATGCTGACAGGCATGAAGTTTTCCGGTATCCAGACCGAAGTGGCGTTCAGGCCAGTTTTCCGGTGTCCAGACCGAAGTGGCGTTCAGGCCAGTTTTCCGGTATCCAGACCGAAGTGGCGTTCAGGCCAGTTTTCCGGTATCCAGACCGAAGTGGCGTTCAGGCCAGTTTTCCGGTATCCAGACCGAAGTGGCGTTCAGGCCAGTTTTCGGTATCCAGACCGAAGTGGCGTTCAGGCCAGTTTTCGGTATCCAGACCGAAGTGGCATTCAGGCCAGTTTTCCGGTATCCAGACCGAAGTGGCGTTCAGGCCAGTTTTCCGGTATCCAGACCGAAGTGGCGTTCAGGCCAGTTTTCCGGTATCCAGACCGAAGTGGCATTCAGGCCAGTTTTCGGTATCCAGACCGAAGTGGCGTTCAGGCCAGTTTTCGGGTCCAGACCGAAGTGGCGTTCAGGCCAGTTTTCCGGTATCCAGACCGAAGTGGCGTTCAGGCCAGTTTTCGGTATCCAGACCGAAGTGGCATTCAGGTCAGTTTTCCGATATTCAGATCGAAGTCCTTTCCAGTATTCAGACTGATGAGCGACATTCCGGCCATGGTTATTTCTGTGTTACCATTTATTTTGGTATGCAAGTTAACATTCTTTATTCAGACTGACTCTCACCGTACCAGACGGATTCTTCTTTCAAGACCACCTCTTTGCCGATTCTGACAGACATTGTTACTTCATTTCACTTCAGTGCAAATTTTTGGGCTTTTATTGTATTCAATCCCTTGATACCTCGAAAGCACGAAAGCAGCTGTCATCTTCCTTCCGGGTCTCCAGTTGATTGAATAGGGGCAGCTGTAATACCCCAAAATTTACCCTTCAGTTTTTTCAAAAAAAAAAAAAAAAAAAAAAAATTAAATAAATAATTAAAATATAACAAATTATTTTGGACTTGGGTCTCCCTCATTCCAAGCCCACAAGTCCACGAAAATCAGCTATAAATATAAGAGTTTCAGTAGGGTTTCAGACACTTGGAAATTCCCTGAGAAATAGACTTGGAGTTCACGTGGAGTTTCAAACCTAGGAACTACTCTGCAGCAACCTTCGGGCAGCCCTGAGAAGTTCATTCCGCCTCACGCAAACCCTAAACGTTACTTCGCCAATCCGGCCTTGCCTTCCAATTTTAACAGGTCTCTCATCAGGTATGCCTCTGTTCCTATTACTCTATGCCTCGGGTTGAATACTGAATATATGAGGTAACCTCAGGCTTGGCCCTCAGGGTTATATTTGTGTATGAATATGTGATTTATGCCTTGACTGTTTAACAGTTTCGTTTATGAGGTGAATGCCATAGGATCTGGAATCTTTAACATCGTGCAGGTACCAATGGGAAATCCAAATCCCGCAGGTGCTCGCTAGCCGCTTCGCTAGGCGAGCACGCAGCGAAGCTTCGCTAGGCTTTCGCTAGGCGAAGCAGTCGCGAATGTGACAGTATCTGCTTTATTCCGTTTTGTTCTAACCTGTTCTTTGTGTTGCCATGGCCTTGTTATCTTTTGATTTCAATCCTGTTTGCCTAACCCTTTTGTTGAGTTTTTGTGAGGGCTCACATATTCTCGCAGGGATACCCTCCGGAGGTTTATTCCGATTTCCCGTACTGATTGGTTTTCTTTGATGGCATCAGCTTGGGAGAATCTCAGGGTTGCTTATCCTTTAATTGCTGTAACTTCGGATCTTGATCCGTGTGGTATTTTACTTCTTCCCTTTTATTTCTACGGTTTCTTAGCTGGAAGACCTCGATAGGAGGCAATGTTTGAGCCCCTTGGTGGCATTTTTTCTATTTCAAGATATATGTTTGT
>NW_026113173.1:0-37317 GCF_024323335.1 Lathyrus oleraceus | reverse complement strand
AAACATCTCTCGGATGAATGGGAAGAAAAGAAACCACGACCAGACATCTCTCGATGAATGGGAAGAAGAAAGAAACCACGACCAGACATCTCTCGATGAATGGGAAGAAAGAAACCACGACCAGACATCAACGGATGAATGGGAAGAAAGAAACCACGACCAGACATCTCTCGGATGAATGGGAAGAAAGAAACCACGACCAGACATCTCTCGATGAATGGGAAGAAAGAAACCACGACCAGACATCTCTCGGATGAATGGGAAGAAAGAAACACGACCAGACATCTCTCGATGAATGGAAGAAAGAAACCACGACCAGACATCTCTCGATGAATGGGAAGAAAGAAACCACGACCAGACATCAACGGATGAATGGGAAGAAAGAAACCACGACCAGACATCTCTCGATGAATGGGAAGAAAGAAACACGACCAGACATCTCTCGGATGAATGGGAAGAAAGAAACCACGACCAGACATCTCTCGGATGAATGGGAAGAAAGAAACCACGACCAGACATCTCTCGATGAATGGGAAGAAAGAAACCACGACCAGACATCAACGGATGAATGGGAAGAAAGAAACCACGACCAGACATCTCTCGATGAATGGGAAGAAAGAAACCACGACCAGACATCTCTCGATGAATGGGAAGAAAGAAACCACGACCAGACCTCTCGATGAATGGGAAGAAAGAAACCACGACCAGACATCAACGGATGAATGGGAAGAAAGAAACCACGACCAGACATCTCTCGATGAATGGGAAGAAAGAAACCACGACCAGACATCTCTCGATGAATGGGAAGAAAGAAACCACGACCAGACATCTCGGATGAATGGGAAGAAAGAAAACCACGACCAGACATCTCTCGATGAATGGGAAGAAAGAAACCACGACCAGACATCTCTCGATGAATGGGAAGAAAGAAACCACGACCAGACATCAACGGATGAATGGGAAGAAAGAAACCACGACCAGACATCTCTCGATGAATGGGAAGAAAGAAACCACGACCAGACATCTCTCGATGAATGGGAAGAAAGAAACCACGACCAGACATCACGGATGAATGGGAAGAAAGAAACACGACCAGAACATCTCGATGAATGGGAAGAAAGAAACCACGACCAGACATCTCTCGATGAATGGGAAGAAAGAAACCACGACCAGACATCAACGGATGAATGGGAAGAAAGAAACCACGACCAGACATCTCTCGATGAATGGGAAGAAAGAAACCACGACCAGACATCTCTCGATGAATGGGAAGAAAGAAACCACGACCAGACATCAACGGATGAATGGGAAGAAAGAAACCACGACCAGACATCTCTCGATGAATGGGAAGAAAGAAACCACGACCAGACATCAACGGATGAATGGGAAGAAAGAAACCACGACCAGACATCTCTCGATGAATGGGAAGAAAGAAACCACGACCAGACATCAACGATGAATGGGAAGAAAGAAACCACGACCAGACATCTCTCGATGAATGGGAAGAAAGAAACCACGACCAGACATCTCTCGATGAATGGGAAGAAGAGAAAACCACGACCAGAATCAACATGAATGAAGGGAAGAAAGAAACCACGACCAGACATCTCTCGATGAATGGGAAGAAAGAAACCACGACCAGACATCTCTCGATGAATGGGAAGAAAGAAACCACGACCAGACATCAACGGATGAATGGGAAGAAAGAAACCACGACCAGACATCTCTCGGATGAATGGGAAGAAAGAAACCACGACCAGACATCTCTCGGATGAATGGGAAGAAAGAAACCACGACCAGACATCTCTCGATGAATGGGAAGAAAGAAAGAAACCACGACCAGACATCAACGGATGAATGGGAAGAAAGAAACCACGACCAGACATCTCTCGATGAATGGGAAGAAAGAAACCACGACCAGACATCTCTCGATGAATGGGAAGAAAGAAACCACGACCAGACATCTCTCGATGAATGGGAAGAAAGAAACCACGACCAGACATCTCTCGATGAAGGAAGAAAGAAACCACGACCAGACATCAACGGATGAATGGGAAGAAAGAAACCACGACCAGACATCTCTCGATGAATGGGAAGAAAGAAACCACGACCAGACATCTCTCGATGAATGGGAAGAAAGAAAACCACGACCAGACATCAACGGATGAATGGGAAGAAAGAAGAAACCACGACAGACATCTCTCGATGAATGGGAAGAAAGAAACCACGACCAGACATCTCTCGATGAATGGGAAGAAAGAAACCACGACCAGACATCAAACGATGAATGGGAAGAAAGAAAGAAACCACGACCAGACATCTCTCGATGAATGGGAAGAAAGAAACCCACGACCAGACATCTCTCGATGAATGGGAAGAAAGAAACCACGACCAGACATCAACGGATGAATGGGAAGAAAGAAACCACGACCAGACATCTCTCGATGAATGGGAAGAAAGAAACCACGACCAGACATCTCGGATGAATGGGAAGAAAGAAACCACGACCAGACATCTCGGATGAATGGGAAGAAAGAAACCACGACCAGACATCTCTCGATGAATGGGAAGAAAGAAACCACGACCAGACATCTCTCGATGAATGGGAAGAAAGAAACCACGACCAGACATCACTAGGATGAATGGGAAGAAAGAAACCACGACCAGACATCTCTCGATGAATGGGAAGAAAGAAAACACGACCAGACATCTCTCGATGAATGGGAAGAAAGAAACCACGACCAGACATCAACGGATGAATGGGAAGAAAGAAACCACGACCAGACATCTCTCGATGAATGGGAAAGAAAGAAAACCACGACCAGACATCAACGGATGAATGGGAAGAAAGAAACCACGACCAGACATCTCTCGGATGAATGGGAAGAAAGAAACCACGACCAGACATCTCTCGATGAATGGGAAGAAAGAAACCACGACCAGACATCTCTCGATGAATGGGAAGAAAGAAACCACGACCAGACATCTCGATGAATGGGAAGAAAGAAACCACGACCAGACATCTCTGATGAATGGGAAGAAAGAAACCACGACCAGACATCTCTCGGATGAATGGGAAGAAAGAAACCACGACCAGACATCTCTCGGATGAATGGGAAGAAAGAAACCACGACCAGACATCTCTCGATGAATGGGAAGAAAGAAACCACGACCAGACATCTCTCGATGAATGGGAAGAAAGAAACCACGACCAGACATCAACGGATGAATGGGAAGAAAGAAACCACGACCAGACATCTCTCGATGAATGGGAAGAAAGAAACCACGACCAGACATCTCTCGATGAATGGGAAGAAAGAAACCACGACCAGACATCAACGGATGAATGGGAAGAAAGAAACCACGACCAGACATCTCTCGATGAATGGGAAGAAAGAAACCACGACCAGACATCAACGGATGAATGGGAAGAAAGAAACCACGACCAGACATCTCTCGGATGAATGGGAAGAAAGAAACCACGACCAGACATCTCTCGATGAATGGGAAGAAAGAAACCACGACCAGACATCTCGGATGAATGGGAAGAAAGAAACCACGACCAGACATCTCTCGATGAATGGGAAGAAAGAAACCACGACCAGACATCTCTGATGAATGGGAAGAAAGAAACCACGACCAGACATCAACGGATGAATGGGAAGAAAGAAACCACGACCAGACATCTCTCGATGAATGGGAAGAAAGAAACCACGACCAGACATCAACGGATGAATGGGAAGAAAGAAACCACGACCAGACATCTCTCGATGAATGGGAAGAAAGAAACCACGACCAGACATCTCTCGGATGAATGGGAAGAAAGAAACCACGACCAGACATCTCTCGATGAATGGGGAAGAAAGAAACCACGACCAGACATCTCGGATGAATGGGAAGAAAGAAACCACGACCAGACATCTCTCGATGAATGGGAAGAAAGAAAACCACGACCAGACATCTCTCGATGAATGGGAAGAAAGAAACCCGACCAGACATCTCGGATGAATGGGAAGAAAGAAACCACGACCAGACATCTCTCGATGAATGGGAAGAAAGAAACCACGACCAGACATCTCTCGATGAATGGGAAGAAAGAAACCACGACAGACATCAACGGATGAATGGGAAGAAAGAAACCACGACCAGACATCTCTCGATGAATGGGAAGAAAGAAACCACGACCAGACATCAACGGATGAATGGGAAGAAAGAAACCACGACCAGACATCTCTCGATGAATGGGAAGAAAGAAACCACGACCAGACATCTCTCGATGAATGGGAAGAAAGAAACCACGACCAGACATCTCTCGATGAATGGGAAGAAAGAAACCACGACCAGACATCAACGATGAATGGGAAGAAAGAAACCACGACCAGACATCTCTCGATGAATGGGAAGAAAGAAACCACGACCAGACATCAAAGGATGAATGGGAAGAAAGAAACCACGACCAGACATCTCTCGATGAATGGGAAGAAAGAAACCACGACCAGACATCTCTCGATGAATGGGAAGAAAGAAACCACGACCAGACATCTCTCGATGAATGGGAAGAAAGAAACCACGACCAGACATCAACGGATGAATGGGAAGAAAGAAACCACGACCAGACATCTCTCGATGAATGGGAAGAAAGAAACCACGACCAGACATCTCGGATGAATGGGAAGAAAGAAACCACGACCAGACATCTCGGATGAATGGGAAGAAAGAAACCACGACCAGACATCTCTCGATGAATGGGAAGAAAGAAAACACGACCAGACATCAACGGATGAATGGGAAGAAAGAAACCACGACCAGACATCTCTCGGATGAATGGGAAGAAAGAAACCACGACCAGACATCTCTCGATGAATGGGAAGAAAGAAACCACGACCAGACATCTCTCGGATGAATGGGAAGAAAGAAACCACGACCAGACATCTCTCGATGAATGGGAAGAAAGAAACCACGACCAGACATCTCTCGATGAATGGGAAGAAAGAAACCACGACCAGACATCAACGGATGAATGGGAAGAAAGAAACCACGACCAGACATCTCTCGATGAATGGGAAGAAAGAAACCACGACCAGACATCTCGGATGAATGGGAAGAAAGAAACCCGACCAGACATCTCTCGGATGAATGGGAAGAAGAAGAAACCACGACCAGATCTCTCGGATGAATGGGAAGAAAGAAACCACGACCAGACATCTCTCGATGAATGGGAAGAAAGAAACCACGACCAGACATCAACATGAATGGGAAGAAAGAAACCACGACCAGACATCTCTCGATGAATGGGAAGAAAGAAACCACGACCAGACATCTCTCGATGAATGGGAAGAAAGAAACCACGACCAGACATCAACGGATGAATGGGAAGAAAGAAACCACGACCAGACATCTCTCGATGAATGGGAAGAAAGAAAGAAACCACGACCAGACATCTCTCGATGAATGGGAAGAAAGAAACCACGACCAGACATCAACGGATGAATGGGAAGAAAGAAACCACGACCAGACATCTCTCGATGAATGGGAAGAAAGAAACCACGACCAGACATCTCTCGATGAATGGGAAGAAAGAAACCACGACCAGACATCAACGGATGAATGGGAAGAAAAGAAACCACGACCAGACATCTCTCGATGAATGGGAAGAAAGAAACCACGACCAGACATCAACGGATGAATGGGAAGAAAGAAACCACGACCAGACATCTCTCGATGAATGGGAAGAAAGAAACCACGACCAGACATCAACGGATGAATGGGAAGAAAGAAACCACGACCAGACATCTCTCGATGAATGGGAAGAAAGAAACCACGACCAGACATAACGGCGATGAATGGGAAGAAAGAAACCACGACCAGACATCTCTCGATGAATGGGAAGAAAGAAACCACGACCAGACATCTCTCGATGAATGGGAAGAAAGAAACCACGACCAGACATCTCTCGATGAATGGGAAGAAAGAAACCACGACCAGACATCTCGGATGAATGGGAAGAAAGAAACCACGACCAGACATCTCTCGATGAATGGGAAGAAAGAAACCACGACCAGACATCTCTCGATGAATGGGAAGAAAGAAACCACGACCAGACATCAACGGATGAATGGGAAGAAAGAAACCACGACCAGACATCTCTCGATGAATGGGAAGAAAGAAACCACGACCAGACATCTCTCGATGAATGGGAAGAAAGAAACCACGACCAGACATCAACGGATGAATGGGAAGAAAGAAACCACGACCAGACATCTCTCGATGAATGGGAAGAAAGAAACCACGACCAGACATCAACGGATGAATGGGAAGAAAGAAACCACGACCAGACATCTCTCGATGAATGGGAAGAAAGAAACCACGACCAGACATCTCTCGATGAATGGGAAGAAAGAAACCACGACCAGACATCTCTCGATGAATGGGAAGAAAGAAACCACGACCAGACATCTCTCGATGAATGGGAAGAAAGAAACCACGACCAGACATCTCTCGATGAATGGGAAGAAAGAAACCACGACCAGACATCAACGGATGAATGGGAAGAAAGAAACCACGACCAGACATCTCTCGATGAATGGGAAGAAAGAAACCACGACCAGACATCTCTCGATGAATGGGAAGAAAGAAACCACGACCAGACATCTCTCGATGAATGGGAAGAAAGAAACCACGACCAGACATCAACGGATGAATGGGAAGAAAGAAACCACGACCAGACATCTCTCGATGAATGGGAAGAAAGAAACCACGACCAGACATCTCTCGATGAATGGGAAGAAAGAAACCACGACCAGACATCAACGGATGAATGGGAAGAAAGAAACCACGACCAGACATCTCTCGATGAATGGGAAGAAAGAAACCACGACCAGACATCAACGGATGAATGGGAAGAAAGAAACCACGACCAGACATCTCTCGATGAATGGGAAGAAAGAAACCACGACCAGACATCTCTCGATGAATGGGAAGAAAGAAACCACGACCAGACATCTCTCGATGAATGGGAAGAAAGAAACCACGACCAGACATCTCTCGATGAATGGGAAGAAAGAAACCACGACCAGACATCTCTCGATGAATGGGAAGAAAGAAACCACGACCAGACATCAACGGATGAATGGGAAGAAAGAAACCACGACCAGACATCTCTCGATGAATGGGAAGAAAGAAACCACGACCAGACATCAACGATGAATGGGAAGAAAGAAACCACGACCAGACATCTCTCGATGAATGGGAAGAAAGAAACCACGACCAGACATCTCTCGATGAATGGGAAGAAAGAAACCACGACCAGACATCTCTCGATGAATGGGAAGAAAGAAACCACGACCAGACATCAACGGATGAATGGGAAGAAAGAAACCACGACCAGACATCTCTCGATGAATGGGAAGAAAGAAACCACGACCAGACATCTCTCGATGAATGGGAAGAAAGAAACCACGACCAGACATCAATCGATGAATGGGAAGAAAGAAACCACGACCAGACATCTCTCGATGAATGGGAAGAAAGAAACCACGACCAGACATCTCTCGATGAATGGGAAGAAAGAAACCACGACCAGACATCAACGGATGAATGGGAAGAAAGAAACCACGACCAGACATCTCTCGATGAATGGGAAGAAAGAAACCACGACCAGACATCTCTCGATGAATGGGAAGAAAGAAACCACGACCAGACATCAACGGATGAATGGGAAGAAAGAAACCACGACCAGACATCTCTCGATGAATGGGAAGAAAGAAACCACGACCAGACATCAACGGATGAATGGGAAGAAAGAAACCACGACCAGACATCTCTCGATGAATGGGAAGAAAGAAACCACGACCAGACATCAACGATGAATGGGAAGAAAGAAACCACGACCAGACATCTCTCGATGAATGGGAAGAAAGAAACCACGACCAGACATCTCTCGATGAATGGGAAGAAAGAAACCACGACCAGACATCTCTCGATGAATGGGAAGAAAGAAACCACGACCAGACATCAACGGATGAATGGGAAGAAAGAAACCACGACCAGACATCTCTCGATGAATGGGAAGAAAGAAACCACGACCAGACATCTCTCGATGAATGGGAAGAAAGAAACCACGACCAGACATCAACGGATGAATGGGAAGAAAGAAACCACGACCAGACATCTCTCGATGAATGGGAAGAAAGAAACCACGACCAGACATCAACGGATGAATGGGAAGAAAGAAACCACGACCAGACATCTCTCGATGAATGGGAAGAAAGAAACCACGACCAGACATCTCTCGATGAATGGGAAGAAAGAAACCACGACCAGACATCTCTCGATGAATGGGAAGAAAGAAACCACGACCAGACATCTCTCGATGAATGGGAAGAAAGAAACCACGACCAGACATCTCTCGATGAATGGGAAGAGAACCCCGACCAAACAATTCCGGCTGATATGTTGAAGAAGAAACCACGACCAGACATCTCTCGATGAATGGGAAGAAAGAAACCACGACCAGACATCTCTCGATGAATGGGAAGAAAGAAACCACGACCAGACATCTCGGATGAATGGGAAGAAAGAAACCACGACCAGACATCTCTCGATGAATGGGAAGAAAGAAACCACGACCAGACATCTCTCGATGAATGGGAAGAAAGAAACCACGACCAGACATCTCTCGATGAATGGGAAGAAAGAAACCACGACCAGACATCTCTCGATGAATGGGAAGAAAGAAACCACGACCAGACATCTCTCGATGAATGGGAAGAAAGAAACCACGACCAGACATCAACGGATGAATGGGAAGAAAGAAACCACGACCAGACATCTCTCGATGAATGGGAAGAAAGAAACCACGACCAGACATCAACGGATGAATGGGAAGAAAGAAACCACGACCAGACATCTCTCGATGAATGGGAAGAAAGAAACCACGACCAGACATCTCTCGATGAATGGGAAGAAAGAAACCACGACCAGACATCTCTCGATGAATGGGAAGAAAGAAACCACGACCAGACATCTCTCGATGAATGGGAAGAAAGAAACCACGACCAGACATCAACGGATGAATGGGAAGAAAGAAACCACGACCAGACATCTCTCGATGAATGGGAAGAAAGAAACCACGACCAGACATCTCGGATGAATGGGAAGAAAGAAACCACGACCAGACATCTCTCGATGAATGGGAAGAAAGAAACCACGACCAGACATCTCGGATGAATGGGAAGAAAGAAAACACGACCAGACATCTGTCGATGAATGGGAAGAAAGAAACCACGACCAGACATCTCTCGATGAATGGGAAGAAAGAAACCACGACCAGACATCAACGGATGAATGGGAAGAAAGAAACCACGACCAGACATCTCTCGATGAATGGGAAGAAAGAAACCACGACCAGACATCTCTCGATGAATGGGAAGAAAGAAACCACGACCAGACATCAACGGATGAATGGGAAGAAAGAAACCACGACCAGACATCTCTCGATGAATGGGAAGAAAGAAACCACGACCAGACATCTCTCGATGAATGGGAAGAAAGAAACCACGACCAGACATCAACGATGAATGGGAAGAAAGAAACCACGACCAGACATCTCTCGATGAATGGGAAGAAAGAAACCACGACCAGACATCAACGGATGAATGGGAAGAAAGAAACCACGACCAGACATCTCTCGATGAATGGGAAGAAAGAAACCACGACCAGACATCAACGATGAATGGGAAGAAAGAAACCACGACCAGACATCTCGATGAATGGGAAGAAAGAAACCACGACCAGACATCTCTCGATGAATGGGAAGAAAGAAACCACGACCAGACATCTCTCGATGAATGGGAAGAAAGAAACCACGACCAGACATCAACGGATGAATGGGAAGAAAGAAACCACGACCAGACATCTCTCGATGAATGGGAAGAAAGAAACCACGACCAGACATCAACGGATGAATGGGAAGAAAGAAACCACGACCAGACATCTCTCGATGAATGGGAAGAAAGAAACCACGACCAGACATCTCTCGATGAATGGGAAGAAAGAAACCACGACCAGACATCTCTCGATGAATGGGAAGAAAGAAACCACGACCAGACATCTCTCGATGAATGGGAAGAAAGAAACCACGACCAGACATCTACGGATGAATGGGAAGAAAGAAACCACGACCAGACATCTCTCGATGAATGGGAAGAAAGAAACCACGACCAGACATCTCTCGATGAATGGGAAGAAAGAAACCACGACCAGACATCTCTCGATGAATGGGAAGAAAGAAACCACGACCAGACATCAACGGATGAATGGGAAGAAAGAAACCACGACCAGACATCTCTCGATGAATGGGAAGAAAGAAACCACGACCAGACATCTCTCGATGAATGGGAAGAAAGAAACCACGACCAGACATCAACGGATGAATGGGAAGAAAGAAACCACGACCAGACATCTCTCGATGAATGGGAAGAAAGAAACCACGACCAGACATCTCTCGATGAATGGGAAGAAAGAAACCACGACCAGACATCAACGGATGAATGGGAAGAAAGAAACCACGACCAGACATCTCTCGATGAATGGGAAGAAAGAAACCACGACCAGACATCAACGGATGAATGGGAAGAAAGAAACCACGACCAGACATCTCTCGATGAATGGGAAGAAAGAAACCACGACCAGACATCAACGATGAATGGGAAGAAAGAAACCACGACCAGACATCTCTCGATGAATGGGAAGAAAGAAACCACGACCAGACATCTCTCGATGAATGGGAAGAAAGAAACCACGACCAGACATCAACGGATGAATGGGAAGAAAGAAACCACGACCAGACATCTCTCGGATGAATGGGAAGAAAGAAACCACGACCAGACATCTCGCGATGAATGGGAAGAAAGAAACCACGACCAGACATCTCTCGATGAATGGGAAGAAAGAAACCACGACCAGACATCAACGGATGAATGGGAAGAAAGAAACCACGACCAGACATCTCTCGATGAATGGGAAGAAAGAAACCACGACCAGACATCTCTCGATGAATGGGAAGAAAGAAACCACGACCAGACATCAACGGATGAATGGGAAGAAAGAAACCACGACCAGACATCTCTCGATGAATGGGAAGAAAGAAACCACGACCAGACATCTCTCGATGAATGGGAAGAAAGAAACCACGACCAGACATCTTCGGATGAATGGGAAGAAAGAAACCACGACCAGACATCTCTCGATGAATGGGAAGAAAGAAACCACGACCAGACATCAACGGATGAATGGGAAGAAAGAAACCACGACCAGACATCTCTCGATGAATGGGAAGAAAGAAACCACGACCAGAAAACATCTCTCGATGAATGGGAAGAAAGAAACCACGACCAGACATCTCTCGATGAATGGGAAGAAAGAAACCACGACCAGACATCAACGGATGAATGGGAAGAAAGAAACCACGACCAGACATCTCTCGATGAATGGGAAGAAAGAAACCACGACCAGACATCTCTCGATGAATGGGAAGAAAGAAACCACGACCAGACATCTCTCGATGAATGGGAAGAAAGAAACCACGACCAGACATCTACGGATGAATGGGAAGAAAGAAACCACGACCAGACATCTCTCGATGAATGGGAAGAAAGAAACCACGACCAGACATCTCTCGATGAATGGGAAGAAAGAAACCACGACCAGACATCTCTCGATGAATGGGAAGAAAGAAACCACGACCAGACATCTCTCGATGAATGGGAAGAAAGAAACCACGACCAGACATCTCTCGATGAATGGGAAGAAAGAAACCACGACCAGACATCAACGGATGAATGGGAAGAAAGAAACCACGACCAGACATCTCTCGATGAATGGGAAGAAAGAAACCACGACCAGACATCAACGGATGAATGGGAAGAAAGAAACCACGACCAGACATCTCTCGATGAATGGGAAGAAAGAAACCACGACCAGACATCAACGGATGAATGGGAAGAAAGAAACCACGACCAGACATCTCTCGATGAATGGGAAGAAAGAAACCACGACCAGACATCAACGGATGAATGGGAAGAAAGAAACCACGACCAGACATCTCTCGATGAATGGGAAGAAAGAAACCACGACCAGACATCTCTCGATGAATGGGAAGAAAGAAACCACGACCAGACATCAACGGATGAATGGGAAGAAAGAAACCACGACCAGACATCTCTCGGATGAATGGGAAGAAAGAAACCACGACCAGACATCTCTCGATGAATGGGAAGAAAGAAACCACGACCAGACATCTCGGATGAATGGGAAGAAAGAAACCACGACCAGACATCTCTCGATGAATGGGAAGAAAGAAACCACGACCAGACATCTCTCGATGAATGGGAAGAAAGAAACCACGACCAGACATCAACGGATGAATGGGAAGAAAGAAAAGAAACCACGACAGACATCTCTCGATGAATGGGAAGAAAGAAACCACGACCAGACATCTCTCGATGAATGGGAAGAAAGAAACCACGACCAGACATCTCTCGATGAATGGGAAGAAAGAAACCACGACCAGACATCTCTCGATGAATGGGAAGAAAGAAACCACGACCAGACATCTCTCGATGAATGGGAAGAAAGAAACCACGACCAGACATCAACGGATGAATGGGAAGAAAGAAACCACGACCAGACATCTCTCGGATGAATGGGAAGAAAGAAACCACGACCAGACATCTCTCGATGAATGGGAAGAAAGAAACCACGACCAGACATCTCTCGATGAATGGGAAGAAAGAAACCACGACCAGACATCAACGGATGAATGGGAAGAAAGAAACCACGACCAGACATCTCTCGATGAATGGGAAGAAAGAAACCACGACCAGACATCTCTCGATGAATGGGAAGAAAGAAACCACGACCAGACATCTCGGATGAATGGGAAGAAAGAAACCACGACCAGACATCTCTCGATGAATGGGAAGAAAGAAACCACGACCAGACATCTCTCGATGAATGGGAAGAAAGAAACCACGACCAGACATCAACGGATGAATGGGAAGAAAGAAACCACGACCAGACATCTCTCGATGAATGGGAAGAAAGAAACCACGACCAGACATCAACGATGAATGGGAAGAAAGAAACCACGACCAGACATCTCTCGATGAATGGGAAGAAAGAAACCACGACCAGACATCTCTCGATGAATGGGAAGAAAGAAACCACGACCAGACATCTCTCGATGAATGGGAAGAAAGAAACCACGACCAGACATCAACGGATGAATGGGAAGAAAGAAACCACGACCAGACATCTCTCGATGAATGGGAAGAAAGAAACCACGACCAGACATCTCGCGATGAATGGGAAGAAAGAAACCACGACCAGACATCTCTCGGATGAATGGGAAGAAAGAAACCACGACCAGACATCTCGGATGAATGGGAAGAAAGAAACCACGACCAGACATCTCTCGATGAATGGGAAGAAAGAAACCACGACCAGACATCTCTCGATGAATGGGAAGAAAGAAACCACGACCAGACATCTCTCGATGAATGGGAAGAAAGAAACCACGACCAGACATCTCTCGGTTGAATGGGAAGAAAGAAACCACGACCAGACATCAACGGATGAATGGGAAGAAAGAAACCACGACCAGACATCTCTCGATGAATGGGAAGAAAGAAACCACGACCAGACATCTCTCGATGAATGGGAAGAAAGAAACCACGACCAGACATCTCTCGATGAATGGGAAGAAAGAAACCACGACCAGACATCAACGGATGAATGGGAAGAAAGAAACCACGACCAGACATCTCTCGATGAATGGGAAGAAAGAAACCACGACCAGACATCTCTCGATGAATGGGAAGAAAGAAACCACGACCAGACATCTCTCGATGAATGGGAAGAAAGAAACCACGACCAGACATCTCTGATGAATGGGAAGAAAGAAACCACGACCAGACATCTCTCGATGAATGGGAAGAAAGAAACCACGACCAGACATCAACGGATGAATGGGAAGAAAGAAACCACGACCAGACATCTCTCGATGAATGGGAAGAAAGAAACCACGACCAGACATCAACGGATGAATGGGAAGAAAGAAACCACGACCAGACATCTCTCGATGAATGGGAAGAAAGAAACCACGACCAGACATCTCGGATGAATGGGAAGAAAGAAACCACGACCAGACATCTCTCGATGAATGGGAAGAAAGAAACCACGACCAGACATCAACCGATGAATGGGAAGAAAGAAACCACGACCAGACATCTCTCGATGAATGGGAAGAAAGAAACCACGACCAGACATCTCTCGATGAATGGGAAGAAAGAAACCACGACCAGACATCAACGGATGAATGGGAAGAAAGAAACCACGACCAGACATCTCTCGATGAATGGGAAGAAAGAAACCACGACCAGACATCTCTCGGATGAATGGGAAGAAAGAAACCACGACCAGACATCTCTCGATGAATGGGAAGAAAGAAACCACGACCAGACATCAACGGATGAATGGGAAGAAAGAAACCACGACCAGACATCTCTCGATGAATGGGAAGAAAGAAACCACGACAGACATCTCTCGATGAATGGGAAGAAAGAAACCACGACCAGACATCAACGGATGAATGGGAAGAAAGAAACCACGACCAGACATCTCTCGATGAATGGGAAGAAAGAAACCACGACCAGACATCTCTCGATGAATGGGAAGAAAGAAACCACGACCAGACATCTCTCGATGAATGGGAAGAAAGAAACCACGACCAGACATCTCTCGATGAATGGGAAGAAAGAAACCACGACCAGACATCTCTCGATGAATGAAGAAAGAAACCACGACCAGACATCAACGGATGAATGGGAAGAAAGAAACCACGACCAGACATCTCTCGATGAATGGGAAGAAAGAAACCACGACCAGACATCTCTCGGATGAATGGGAAGAAAGAAACCACGACCAGACATCTCTCGATGAATGGGAAGAAAGAAACCACGACCAGACATCAACGGATGAATGGGAAGAAAGAAACCACGACCAGACATCTCTCGATGAATGGGAAGAAAGAAACCACGACCAGACATCTCTCGATGAATGGGAAGAAAGAAACCACGACCAGACATCAACGGATGAATGGGAAGAAAGAAACCACGACCAGACATCTCTCGATGAATGGGAAGAAAGAAACCACGACCAGACATCTCTCGATGAATGGGAAGAAAGAAACCACGACCAGACATCAACGGATGAATGGGAAGAAAGAAACCACGACCAGACATCTCTCGATGAATGGGAAGAAAGAAACCACGACCAGACATCAACGGATGAATGGGAAGAAAGAAACCACGACCAGACATCTCTCGATGAATGGGAAGAAAGAAACCACGACCAGACATCTCTCGATGAATGGGAAGAAAGAAACCACGACCAGACATCTCGGATGAATGGGAAGAAAGAAACCACGACCAGACATCAACGGATGAATGGGAAGAAAGAAACCACGACCAGACATCTCTCGATGAATGGGAAGAAAGAAACCACGACCAGACATCTCTCGATGAATGGGAAGAAAGAAACCACGACCAGACATCTCTCGATGAATGGGAAGAAAGAAACCACGACCAGACATCAACGGATGAATGGGAAGAAAGAAACCACGACCAGACATCTCTCGATGAATGGGAAGAAAGAAACCACGACCAGACATCTCTCGATGAATGGGAAGAAAGAAACCACGACCAGACATCTCTCGATGAATGGGAAGAAAGAAAACACGACCAGACATTCTCGATGAATGGGAAGAAAGAAACCACGACCAGACATCTCTCGATGAATGGGAAGAAAGAAACCACGACCAGACATCAACGGATGAATGGGAAGAAAGAAACCACGACCAGACATCTCTCGATGAATGGGAAGAAAGAAACCACGACCAGACATCAACGGATGAATGGGAAGAAAGAAACCACGACCAGACATCTCTCGATGAATGGGAAGAAAGAAACCACGACCAGACATCAACGGATGAATGGGAAGAAAGAAACCACGACCAGACATCTCTCGATGAATGGGAAGAAAGAAACCACGACCAGACATCTCTCGATGAATGGGAAGAAAGAAACCACGACCAGACATCTCTCGATATGGGCAGAGAGAGCCAACTCTCAACCATCCACGTTGAATGGGAAGAAAGAAACCACGACCAGACATCTCTCGATGAATGGGAAGAAAGAAACCACGACCAGACATCTCGGATGAATGGGAAGAAAGAAACCACGACCAGACATCTCTCGGATGAATGGGAAGAAAGAAACCACGACCAGACATCTCTCGATGAATGGGAAGAAAGAAACCACGACCAGACATCTCTCGATGAATGGGAAGAAAGAAACCACGACCAGACATCAACGAATGGGAAGAAAGAAACCACGACCAGACATCTCTCGATGAATGGGAAGAAAGAAACCACGACCAGACATCTCTCGATGAATGGGAAGAAAGAAACCACGACCAGACATCAACGGATGAATGGGAAGAAAGAAACCACGACCAGACATCTCTCGATGAATGGGAAGAAAGAAACCACGACCAGACATCTCTCGATGAATGGGAAGAAAGAAACCACGACCAGACATCTCTCGATGAATGGGAAGAAAGAAACCACGACCAGACATCTCTCGATGAATGGGAAGAAAGAAACCACGACCAGACATCTCTCGATGAATGGGAAGAAAGAAACCACGACCAGACATCTCGGATGAATGGGAAGAAAGAAACCACGACCAGACATCTCTCGATGAATGGGAAGAAAGAAACCACGACCAGACATCTCTCGATGAATGGGAAGAAAGAAACCACGACCAGACATCTCTCGATGAATGGGAAGAAAGAAACCACGACCAGACATCAACGGATGAATGGGAAGAAAGAAACCACGACCAGACATCTCTCGATGAATGGGAAGAAAGAAACCACGACCAGACATCTCTCGATGAATGGGAAGAAAGAAACCACGACCAGACATCAACGGATGAATGGGAAGAAAGAAACCACGACCAGACATCTCTCGATGAATGGGAAGAAAGAAACCACGACCAGACATCTCTCGATGAATGGGAAGAAAGAAACCACGACCAGACATCAACGGATGAATGGGAAGAAAGAAACCACGACCAGACATCTCTCGATGAATGGGAAGAAAGAAACCACGACCAGACATCAACGGATGAATGGGAAGAAAGAAACCACGACCAGACATCTCTCGATGAATGGGAAGAAAGAAACCACGACCAGACATCTCTCGATGAATGGGAAGAAAGAAACCACGACCAGACATCTCTCGATGAATGGGAAGAAAGAAACCACGACCAGACATCTCGGATGAATGGGAAGAAAAAACCACGACCAGACATCTCTCGATGAATGGGAAGAAAGAAACCACGACCAGACATCTCTCGATGAATGGGAAGAAAGAAACCACGACCAGACATCTCTCGATGAATGGGAAGAAAGAAACCACGACCAGACATCAACGGATGAATGGGAAGAAAGAAACCACGACCAGACATCTCTCGATGAATGGGAAGAAAGAAACCACGACCAGACATCTCTCGATGAATGGGAAGAAAGAAACCACGACCAGACATCTCTCGATGAATGGGAAGAAAGAAACCACGACCAGACATCTCTCGATGAATGGGAAGAAAGAAACCACGACCAGACATCTCTCGATGAATGGGAAGAAAGAAACCACGACCAGACATCTCGGATGAATGGGAAGAAAGAAACCACGACCAGACATCTCTCGATGAATGGGAAAAGAAAACCACGACCAGACATCTCGATGAATGGGAAGAAAGAAACCACGACCAGACATCTCTCGATGAATGGGAAGAAAGAAACCACGACCAGACATCAACGGATGAATGGGAAGAAAGAAACCACGACCAGACATCTCTCGATGAATGGGAAGAAAGAAACCACGACCAGACATCAACAGATGAATGGGAAGAAAGAAACCACGACCAGACATCTCTCGATGAATGGGAAGAAAGAAAACCACGACCAGACATCTCTCGATGAATGGGAAGAAAGAAACCACGACCAGACATCAACGATGAATGGGAAGAAAGAAACCACGACCAGACATCTCTCGATGAATGGGAAGAAAGAAACCACGACCAGACATCTCTCGATGAATGGGAAGAAAGAAACCACGACCAGACATCTCTCGATGAATGGGAAGAAAGAAACCACGACCAGACATCAACGGATGAATGGGAAGAAAGAAACCACGACCAGACATCTCTCGATGAATGGGAAGAAAGAAACCACGACCAGACATCTCTCGATGAATGGGAAGAAAAAACCACGACCAGACATCTCTCGATGAATGGGAAGAAGAAACCACGACCAGACATCTCTCGATGAATGGGAAGAAAGAAACCACGACCAGACATCTCTCGATGAATGGGAAGAAAGAAACCACGACCAGACATCTCTCGATGAATGGGAAGAAAGAAACCACGCAGAACTCCTACCGAATGATTTAAGAAAGAACCCACCAGACATCTCTCGATGAATGGGAAGAAAGAAACCACGACCAGACATCAACGGATGAATGGGAAGAAAGAAACCACGACCAGACATCTCTCGATGAATGGGAAGAAAGAAACCACGACCAGACATCTCTCGATGAATGGGAAGAAAGAAACCACGACCAGACATCTCTCGATGAATGGGAAGAAAGAAACCACGACCAGACATCTCGGATGAATGGGAAGAAAGAAACCACGACCAGACATCTCTCGATGAATGGGAAGAAAGAAACCACGACCAGACATCTCTCGATGAATGGGAAGAAAGAAACCACGACCAGACATCAACGGATGAATGGGAAGAAAGAAACCACGACCAGACATCTCTCGATGAATGGGAAGAAAGAAACCACGACCAGACATCTCTCGATGAATGGGAAGAAAGAAACCACGACCAGACATCAACTGGATGAATGGGAAGAAAGAAACCACGACCAGACATCTCTCGATGAATGGGAAGAAAGAAACCACGACCAGACATCAACGATGAATGGGAAGAAAGAAACCACGACCAGACATCTCTCGATGAATGGGAAGAAAGAAACCACGACCAGACATCTCTCGATGAATGGGAAGAAAGAAACCACGACCAGACATCTCTCGATGAATGGGAAGAAAGAAACCACGACCAGACATCAACGGATGAATGGGAAGAAAGAAACCACGACCAGACATCTCTCGATGAATGGGAAGAAAGAAACCACGACCAGACATCTCTCGATGAATGGGAAGAAAGAAACCACGACCAGACATCTCTCGATGAATGGGAAGAAAGAAACCACGACCAGACATCAACGGATGAATGGGAAGAAAGAAACCACGACCAGACATCTCTCGATGAATGGGAAGAAAGAAACCACGACCAGACATCTCTCGATGAATGGGAAGAAAGAAACCACGACCAGACATCTCTCGATGAATGGGAAGAAAGAAACCACGACCAGACATCTCTCGATGAATGGGAAGAAAGAAACCACGACCAGACATCTCTCGATGAATGGGAAGAAAGAAACCACGACCAGACATCTCGATGAATGGGAAGAAAGAAACCACGACCAGACATCTCTCGATGAATGGGAAGAAAGAAACCACGACCAGACATCAACGATGAATGGGAAGAAAGAAACCACGACCAGACATCTCTCGATGAATGGGAAGAAAGAAACCACGACCAGACATCTCTCGATGAATGGGAAGAAAGAAACCACGACCAGACATCAACGGATGAATGGGAAGAAAGAAACCACGACCAGACATCTCTCGATGAATGGGAAGAAAGAAACCACGACCAGACATCTCTCGGATGAATGGGAAGAAAGAAACCACGACCAGACATCTCTCGATGAATGGGAAGAAAGAAACCACGACCAGACATCAACGGATGAATGGGAAGAAAGAAACCACGACCAGACATCTCTCGATGAATGGGAAGAAAGAAACCACGACCAGACATCTCTCGATGAATGGGAAGAAAGAAACCACGACCAGACATCAACGGATGAATGGGAAGAAAGAAACCACGACCAGACATCTCTCGATGAATGGGAAGAAAGAAACCACGACCAGACATCTCTCGATGAATGGGAAGAAAGAAACCACGACCAGACATCTCTCGATGAATGGGAAGAAAGAAACCACGACCAGACATCTCTCGATGAATGGGAAGAAAGAAACCACGACCAGACATCTCTCGATGAATGGGAAGAAAGAAACCACGACCAGACATCAACGGATGAATGGGAAGAAAGAAACCACGACCAGACATCTCTCGGATGAATGGGAAGAAAGAAACCACGACCAGACATCTCTCGATGAATGGGAAGAAAGAAACCACGACCAGACATCTCTCGATGAATGGGAAGAAAGAAACCACGACCAGACATCAACGGATGAATGGGAAGAAAGAAACCACGACCAGACATCTCTCGATGAATGGGAAGAAAGAAACCACGACCAGACATCTCTCGATGAATGGGAAGAAAGAAACCACGACCAGACATCAACGGATGAATGGGAAGAAAGAAACCACGACCAGACATCTCTCGATGAATGGGAAGAAAGAAACCACGACCAGACATCTCTCGATGAATGGGAAGAAAGAAACCACGACCAGACATCAACGATGAATGGGAAGAAAGAAACACGACCAGACATCTCTCGATGAATGGGAAGAAAGAAACCACGACCAGACATCAACGGATGAATGGGAAGAAAGAAACCACGACCAGACATCTCTCGATGAATGGGAAGAAAGAAACCACGACCAGACATCTCTCGATGAATGGGAAGAAAGAAACCACGACCAGACATCTCTCGATGAATGGGAAGAAAGAAACCACGACCAGACATCTCTCGATGAATGGGAAGAAAGAAACCACGACCTGACATCTCTCGATGAATGGGAAGAAAGAAACCACGACCAGACATCTCTCGATGAATGGGAAGAAAGAAACCACGACCAGACATCTCTCGATGAATGGGAAGAAAGAAACCACGACCAGACATCACTAGGATGAATGGGAAGAAAGAAACCACGACCAGACATCTCTCGATGAATGGGAAGAAAGAAACCACGACCAGACATCTCTCGATGAATGGGAAGAAAGAAACCACGACCAGACATCTCTCGATGAATGGGAAGAAAGAAACCACGACCAGACATCTCTCGATGAATGGGAAGAAAGAAACCACGACCAGACATCTCTCGATGAATGGGAAGAAAGAAACCACGACCAGACATCAACGATGAATGGGAAGAAAGAAACCACGACCAGACATCTCTCGATGAATGGGAAGAAAGAAACCACGACCAGACATCTCGGATGAATGGGAAGAAAGAAACCACGACCAGACATCTCTCGATGAATGGGAAGAAAGAAACCACGACCAGACATCAACGGATGAATGGGAAGAAAGAAACCACGACCAGACATCTCTCGATGAATGGGAAGAAAGAAACCACGACCAGACATCAACTGATGAATGGGAAGAAAGAAACCACGACCAGACATCTCTCGATGAATGGGAAGAAAGAAACCACGACCAGACATCTCTCGATGAATGGGAAGAAAGAAACCACGACCAGACATCAACGGATGAATGGGAAGAAAGAAACCACGACCAGACATCTCTCGATGAATGGGAAGAAAGAAACCACGACCAGACATCTCTCGATGAATGGGAAGAAAAAACCACGACCAGACATCTCTCGATGAATGGGAAGAAAGAAACCACGACCAGACATCTCGGATGAATGGGAAGAAAGAAACCACGACCAGACATCTCTCGATGAATGGGAAGAAAGAAACCACGACCAGACATCTCTCGATGAATGGGAAGAAAGAAACCACGACCAGACATCAACGGATGAATGGGAAGAAAGAAACCACGACCAGACATCTCTCGATGAATGGGAAGAAAGAAACCACGACCAGACATCTCTCGATGAATGGGAAGAAAGAAACCACGACCAGACATCTCTCGATGAATGGGAAGAAAGAAACCACGACCAGACATCTCTCGATGAATGGGAAGAAAGAAACCACGACCAGACATCTCTCGATGAATGGGAAGAAAGAAACCACGACCAGACATCACTAGGATGAATGGGAAGAAAGAAACCACGACCAGACATCTCTCGATGAATGGGAAGAAAGAAACAACGACCAGACATCTCGGATGAATGGGAAGAAAGAAACCACGACCAGACATCTCTCGATGAATGGGAAGAAAGAAACCACGACCAGACATCTCTCGATGAATGGGAAGAAAGAAACCACGACCAGACATCTCTCGATGAATGGGAAGAAAGAAACCACGACCAGACATCTCTCGATGAATGGGAAGAAAGAAACCACGACCAGACATCAACTCGATGAATGGGAAGAAAGAAACCACGACCAGACATCTCTCGATGAATGGGAAGAAAGAAACCACGACCAGACATCTCTCGATGAATGGGAAGAAAGAAACCACGACCAGACATCTCTCGATGAATGGGAAGAAAGAAACCACGACCAGACATCAACGATGAATGGGAAGAAAGAAACCACGACCAGACATCTCTCGATGAATGGGAAGAAAGAAACCACGACCAGACATCTCTCGATGAATGGGAAGAAAGAAACCACGACCAGACATCAACGGATGAATGGGAAGAAAGAAACCACGACCAGACATCTCTCGATGAATGGGAAGAAAGAAACCACGACCAGACATCTCTCGATGAATGGGAAGAAAGAAACCACGACCAGACATCAACGGATGAATGGGAAGAAAGAAACCACGACCAGACATCTCTCGATGAATGGGAAGAAACCAACGACTATGAACTGCAACGGATGAATGTGAAACCACGACCAGACATCTCTCGATGAATGGGAAGAAAGAAACCACGACCAGACATCAACGATGAATGGGAAGAAAGAAACCACGACCAGACATCTCTCGATGAATGGGAAGAAAGAAACCACGACCAGACATCTCTCGATGAATGGGAAGAAAGAAACCAGACCAGACCTCAACATAGAAGTGAAAGAAAGAACACGACCAGACATCTCTCGATGAATGGGAAGAAAGAAACCACGACCAGACATCAACGGATGAATGGGAAGAAAGAAACCACGACCAGACATCTCTCGGATGAATGGGAAGAAAGAAACCACGACCAGACATCTCTCGATGAATGGGAAGAAAGAAACCACGACCAGACATCAACGGATGAATGGGAAGAAAGAAACCACGACCAGACATCTCTCGATGAATGGGAAGAAAGAAACCACGACCAGACATCTCTCGATGAATGGGAAGAAAGAAACCACGACCAGACATCAACGATGAATGGGAAGAAAGAAACCACGACCAGACATCTCTCGATGAATGGGAAGAAAGAAACCACGACCAGACATCTCTCGATGAATGGGAAGAAAGAAACCACGACCAGACATCTCTCGATGAATGGGAAGAAAGAAACCACGACCAGACATCTCTCGATGAATGGGAAGAAAGAAACCACGACCAGACATCAACGGATGAATGGGAAGAAAGAAACCACGACCAGACATCTCTCGATGAATGGGAAGAAAGAAACCACGACCAGACATCTCTCGATGAATGGGAAGAAAGAAACCACGACCAGACATCAACGGATGAATGGGAAGAAAGAAACCACGACCAGACATCTCTCGATGAATGGGAAGAAAGAAACCACGACCAGACATCAACGGATGAATGGGAAGAAAGAAACCACGACCAGACATCTCTCGATGAATGGGAAGAAAGAAACCACGACCAGACATCTCTCGATGAATGGGAAGAAAGAAACCACGACCAGACATCTCTCGATGAATGGGAAGAAAGAAACCACGACCAGACATCTCTCGATGAATGGGAAGAAAGAAACCACGACCAGACATCTCTCGATGAATGGGAAGAAAGAAACCACGACCAGACATCTCTCGATGAATGGGAAGAAAGAAACCACGACCAGACATCTCTCGATGAATGGGAAGAAAGAAACCACGACCAGACATCTCTCGATGAATGGGAAGAAAGAAACCACGACCAGACATCTCTCGATGAATGGGAAGAAAGAAACCACGACCAGACATCTCTCGATGAATGGGAAGAAAGAAACCACGACCAGACATCTCTCGATGAATGGGAAGAAAGAAACCACGACCAGACATCAACGGATGAATGGGAAGAAAGAAACCACGACCAGACATCTCTCGATGAATGGGAAGAAAGAAACCACGACCAGACATCTCTCGATGAATGGGAAGAAAGAAACCACGACCAGACATCAATCGGATGAATGGGAAGAAAGAAACCACGACCAGACATCTCTCGATGAATGGGAAGAAAGAAACCACGACCAGACATCTCTCGATGAATGGGAAGAAAGAAACCACGACCAGACATCACTAGGATGAATGGGAAGAAAGAAACCACGACCAGACATCTCTCGATGAATGGGAAGAAAGAAACCACGACCAGACATCTCTCGGATGAATGGGAAGAAAGAAACCACGACCAGACATCTCTCGATGAATGGGAAGAAAGAAACCACGACCAGACATCTCTCGATGAATGGGAAGAAAGAAACCACGACCAGACATCAACGGATGAATGGGAAGAAAGAAACCACGACCAGACATCTCTCGATGAATGGGAAGAAAGAAACCACGACCAGACATCTCTCGATGAATGGGAAGAAAGAAACCACGACCAGACATCAACGGATGAATGGGAAGAAAGAAACCACGACCAGACATCTCTCGATGAATGGGAAGAAAGAAACCACGACCAGACATCTCTCGATGAATGGGAAGAAAGAAACCACGACCAGACATCTCTCGGATGAATGGGAAGAAAGAAACCACGACCAGACATCTCTCGATGAATGGGAAGAAAGAAAGCACGACCAGACATCTCTCGATGAATGGGAAGAAAGAAACCACGACCAGACATCTCTCGATGAATGGGAAGAAAGAAACCACGACCAGACATCTCTCGATGAATGGGAAGAAAGAAACCACGACCAGACATCTCTCGATGAATGGGAAGAAAGAAACCACGACCAGACATCTCTCGATGAATGGGAAGAAAGAAACCACGACCAGACATCTCTCGATGAATGGGAAGAAAGAAACCACGACCAGACATCTCTCGATGAATGGGAAGAAAGAAACCACGACCAGACATCTCTCGATGAATGGGAAGAAAGAAACCACGACCAGACATCTCTCGATGAATGGGAAGAAAGAAACCACGACCAGACATCTCTCGATGAATGGGAAGAAAGAAACCACGACCAGACATCTCTCGATGAATGGGAAGAAAGAAACCACGACCAGACATCAACGCGATGAATGGGAAGAAAGAAACCACCACCAGACATCTCTCGATGAATGGGAAGAAAGAAACCACGACCAGACATCTCTCGATGAATGGGAAGAAAGAAACCACGACCAGACATCTCTGATGAATGGGAAGAAAGAAACCACGACCAGACATCTCTCGATGAATGGGAAGAAAGAAACCACGACCAGACATCTCTCGATGAATGGGAAGAAAGAAACCACGACCAGACATCTCTCGATGAATGGGAAGAAAGAAACCACGACCAGACATCTCTCGATGAATGGGAAGAAAGAAACCACGACCAGACATCTCGGATGAATGGGAAGAAAGAACCACGACCAGACATCTCTCGATGAATGGGAAGAAAGAAACCACGACCAGACATCAACGGATGAATGGGAAGAAAGAAACCACGACCAGACATCTCTCGATGAATGGGAAGAAAGAAACCACGACCAGACATCTCTCGATGAATGGGAAGAAAGAAACCACGACCAGACATCTCTCGATGAATGGGAAGAAAGAAACCACGACCAGACATCTCTCGATGAATGGGAAGAAAGAAACCACGACCAGACATCAACGGATGAATGGGAAGAAAGAAACCACGACCAGACATCTCTCGATGAATGGGAAGAAAGAAACCACGACCAGACATCTCTCGATGAATGGGAAGAAAGAAACCACGACCAGACATCAACTCGATGAATGGGAAGAAAGAAACCACGACCAGACATCTCTCGATGAATGGGAAGAAAGAAACCACGACCAGACATCTCTCGATGAATGGGAAGAAAGAAACCACGACCAGACATCAACGGATGAATGGGAAGAAAGAAACCACGACCAGACATCTCTCGATGAATGGGAAGAAAGAAACCACGACCAGACATCTCTCGATGAATGGGAAGAAAGAAACCACAACCAGACATCAACGGATGAATGGGAAAAAAAAACCACGACCAGACATCTCTCGATGAATGGGAAGAAAGAAACCACGACCAGACATCTCTCGATGAATGGGAAGAAAGAAACCACGACCAGACATCTCTCGATGAATGGGAAGAAAGAAACCACGACCAGACATCTCTCGATGAATGGGAAGAAAGAAACCACGACCAGACATCAACGGATGAATGGGAAGAAAGAAACCACGACCAGACATCTCTCGATGAATGGGAAGAAAGAAACCACGACCAGACATCTCTCGATGAATGGGAAGAAAGAAACCACGACCAGACATCAACGATGAATGGGAAGAAAGAAACCACGACCAGACATCTCTCGATGAATGGGAAGAAAGAAACCACGACCAGACATCTCTCGATGAATGGGAAGAAAGAAACCACGACCAGACATCTCTCGATGAATGGGAAGAAAGAAACCACGACCAGACATCAACGATGAATGGAAGAAGAAACCACGACCAGACATCTCTCGATGAATGGGAAAAGAAACCACGACCAGACATCTCTCGATGAATGGGAAGAAAGAAACCACGACCAGACATCTCTCGATGAATGGGAAGAAAGAAACCACGACCAGACATCTCTCGATGAATGGGAAGAAAGAAACCACGACCAGACATCTCTCGATGAATGGGAAGAAAGAAACCACGACCAGACATCAACGGATGAATGGGAAGAAAGAAACCACGACCAGACATCTCTCGATGAATGGGAAGAAAGAACCACGACCAGACATCAACGGATGAATGGGAAGAAAGAAACCACGACCAGACATCTCTCGATGAATGGGAAGAAAGAAACCACGACCAGACATCTCGGATGAATGGGAAGAAAGAAACCACGACCAGACATCTCTCGATGAATGGGAAGAAAGAAACCACGACCAGACATCTCTCGATGAATGGGAAGAAAGAAACCACGACCAGACATCTCTCGATGAATGGGAAGAAAGAAACCACGACCAGACATCTCTCGATGAATGGGAAGAAAGAAACCACGACCAGACATCTCTCGATGAATGGGAAGAAAGAAACCACGACCAGACATCTCTCGATGAATGGGAAGAAAGAAACCACGACCAGACATCTCTCGATGAATGGGAAGAAAGAAACCACGACCAGACATCTCTCGATGAATGGGAAGAAAGAAACCACGACCAGACATCTCTCGATGAATGGGAAGAAAGAAACCACGACCAGACATCTCTCGATGAATGGGAAGAAAGAAACCACGACCAGACATCTCTCGGATGAATGGGAAGAAAGAAACCACGACCAGACATCTCTCGATGAATGGGAAGAAAGAAACCACGACCAGACATCTCTCGATGAATGGGAAGAAAGAAACCACGACCAGACATCAACGGATGAATGGGAAGAAAGAACCACGACCAGACATCTCTCGATGAATGGGAAGAAAGAAACCACGACCAGACATCTCTCGATGAATGGGAAGAAAGAAACCACGACCAGACATCTCTCGATGAATGGGAAGAAAGAAACCACGACCAGACATCTCTCGATGAATGGGAAGAAAGAAACCACGACCAGACATCTCTCGATGAATGGGAAGAAAGAAACCACGACCAGACATCTCTCGATGAATGGGAAGAAAGAAACCACGACCAGACATCAACGGATGAATGGGAAGAAAGAAACCACGACCAGACATCTCTCGATGAATGGGAAGAAAGAAACCACGACCAGACATCTCTCGATGAATGGGAAGAAAGAAACCACGACCAGACATCACGGATGAATGGGAAGAAAGAAACCACGACCAGACATCTCTCGATGAATGGGAAGAAAGAAACCACGACCAGACATCTCTCGATGAATGGGAAGAAAGAACCACGACCAGACATCAACGGATGAATGGGAAGAAAGAAACCACGACCAGACATCTCTCGATGAATGGGAAGAAAGAAACCACGACCAGACATCTCTCGATGAATGGGAAGAAAGAAACCACGACCAGACATCTCTCGATGAATGGGAAGAAAGAAACCACGACCAGACATCTCTCGATGAATGGGAAGAAAGAAACCACGACCAGACATCTCGGATGAATGGGAAGAAAGAAAACACGACCAGACATCTCTCGATGAATGGGAAGAAAGAAACCACGACCAGACATCTCTCGATGAATGGGAAGAAAGAAACCACCACGACAAGACATCAACGATGAATGGGAAGAAAGAAACCACGACCAGACATCTCTCGATGAATGGGAAGAAAGAAACCACGACCAGACATCTCTCGGATGAATGGGAAGAAAGAAACCACGACCAGACATCTCTCGATGAATGGGAAGAAAGAAACCACGACCAGACATCTCGATGAATGGGAAGAAAGAAACCACGACCAGACATCTCTCGATGAATGGGAAGAAAGAAACCACGACCAGACATCTCTCGATGAATGGGAAGAAAGAAACCACGACCAGACATCAACGATGAATGGGAAGAAAGAAACCACGACCAGACATCTCTCGATGAATGGGAAGAAAGAAACCACGACGACAGACATCTCTCGATGAATGGGAAGAAAGAAACCACGACGAGACATCTCTCGGATGAATGGGAAGAAAGAAACCACGACCAGACATCTCTCGATGAATGGGAAGAAAGAAACCACGACCAGACATCTCTCGATGAATGGGAAGAAAGAAACCACGACCAGACATCTCTCGATGAATGAAGAAAGAAACCACGACCAGACATCAACGGATGAATGGGAAGAAAGAAACCACGAACAGACATCTCTCGATGAATGGGAAGAAAGAAACCACGACCAGACATCAACGGATGAATGGGAAGAAAAAAACCACGACCAGACATCTCTCGATGAATGGGAAGAAAGAAACCACGACCAGACATCTCTCGATGAATGGGAAGAAAGAAACCACGACCAGACATCTCTCGATGAATGGGAAGAAAGAAACCACGACCAGACATCTCTCGATGAATGGGAAGAAAGAAACCACGACCAGACATCAACGGATGAATGGGAAGAAAGAAACCACGACCAGACATCTCTCGATGAATGGGAAGAAAGAAACCACGACCAGACATCTCTCGATGAATGGGAAGAAAGAAACCACGACCAGACATCAACGGATGAATGGGAAGAAAGAAACCACGACCAGACATCTCTCGATGAATGGGAAGAAAGAAACCACGACCAGACATCTCGATGAATGGGAAGAAAGAAACCACGACCAGACATCAACGGATGAATGGGAAGAAAGAAACCACGACCAGACATCTCTCGATGAATGGGAAGAAAGAAACCACGACCAGACATCTCTCGATGAATGGGAAGAAGAAAACACGACCAGACATCTCTCGATGAATGGGAAGAAAGAAACCACGACCAGACATCAAAGGATGAATGGGAAGAAAGAAACCACGACCAGACATCTCTCGATGAATGGGAAGAAAGAAACCACGACCAGACATCTCTCGATGAATGGGAAGAAAGAAACCACGACCAGACATCAACGGATGAATGGGAAGAAAGAAACCACGACCAGACATCTCTCGATGAATGGGAAGAAAGAAACCACGACCAGACATCTCTCGATGAATGGGAAGAAAGAAACCACGACCAGACATCTCGGATGAATGGAAGAAAGAAACCACGACCAGACATCTCTCGATGAATGGGAAGAAAAACCACGACCAGACATCTCTCGATGAATGGGAAGAAAGAAACCACGACCAGACATCAACGGATGAATGGGAAGAAAGAAACCACGACAAGACATCTCTCGATGAATGGGAAGAAAGAACCACGACCAGACATCTCTCGATGAATGGGAAGAAAGAAACCACGACCAGACATCAACGGATGAATGGGAAGAAAGAAACCACGACCAGACATCTCTCGATGAATGGGAAGAAAGAAACCACGACCAGACATCTCTCGATGAATGGGAAGAAAGAAACCACGACCAGACATCTCTCGATGAATGGGAAGAAAGAAACCACGACCAGACTCAACGGATGAATGGGAAGAAAGAAACCACGACCAGACATCTCGGATGAATGGGAAGAAAGAACCACGACCACAACATCTCTCTCTGAATGGGAAGAAGAAACCACGACCAGACATCTCTCGATGAATGGGAAGAAAGAAACCACGACCAGACATCAACGGATGAATGGGAAGAAAGAAACCACGACCAGACATCTCTCGATGAATGGGAAGAAAGAAACCACGACCAGACATCTCTCGATGAATGGGAAGAAAGAAACCACAACCAGACATCAACGGATGAATGGGAAAAAAAACCACGACCAGACATCTCTCGATGAATGGGAAGAAAGAAACCACGACCAGACATCTCTCGATGAATGGGAAGAAAGAAACCACGACCAGACATCTCTCGATGAATGGGAAGAAAGAAACCACGACCAGACATCTCTCGATGAATGGGAAGAAAGAAACCACGACCAGACATCAACGGATGAATGGGAAGAAAGAAACCACGACCAGACATCTCTCGATGAATGGGAAGAAAGAAACCACGACCAGACATCTCTCGGATGGGAAGAAAAAAAAAAAAAAAAAATGGGAAGAAAGAAACCACGACCAGACATCTCTCGATGAATGGGAAGAAAGAAACCACGACCAGACATCTCTCGGATGAATGGGAAGAAAGAAACCACGACCAGACATCTCTCGATGAATGGGAAGAAAGAAACCACGACCAGACATCTCTCGATGAATGGGAAGAAAGAAACCACGACCAGACATCAACGGATGAATGGGAAGAAAGAAACCACGACCAGACATCTCTCGATGAATGGGAAGAAAGAAACCACGACCAGACATCTCTCGATGAATGGGAAGAAAGAAACCGACCAGACATCAAAAGATGAATGGGAAGAAAGAAACCACGACCAGACATCTCTCGATGAATGGGAAGAAAGAAACCACGACCAGACATCTCTCGATGAATGGGAAGAAAGAAACCACGACCAGACATCAACGATGAATGGGAAGAAAGAAACCACGACCAGACATCTCTCGATGAATGGGAAGAAAGAAACCACGACCAGACATCTCGGATGAATGGGAAGAAAGAAACCACGACCAGACATCTCTCGATGAATGGGAAGAAAGAAACCACGACCAGACATCTCTCGGATGAATGGGAAGAAAGAAACCACGACCAGACATCTCTCGATGAATGGGAAGAAAGAAACCACGACCAGACATCAACGGATGAATGGGAAGAAAGAAACCACGACCAGACATCTCTCGATGAATGGGAAGAAAGAAACCACGACCAGACATCTCTCGATGAATGGGAAGAAAGAAACCACGACCAGACATCAACGGATGAATGGGAAAAGAAACCACGACCAGACATCTCTCGATGAATGGGAAGAAAGAAACCACGACCAGACATCTCTCGATGAATGGGAAGAAAGAAACCACGACCAGACATCAACGGATGAATGGGAAGAAAGAAACCACGACCAGACATCTCTACGATGAATGGGAAGAAAGAAACCACGACCAGACATCTCTCGATGAATGGGAAGAAAGAAACCACGACCAGACATCTCTCGATGAATGGGAAGAAAGAAACCACGACCAGACATCAACGATGAATGGGAAGAAAGAAACCACGACCAGACATCTCTCGATGAATGGGAAGAAAGAAACCACGACCAGACATCTCTCGATGAATGGGAAGAAAGAACCACGACCAGACATCAACGGATGAATGGGAAGAAAGAAACCACGACCAGACATCTCTCGATGAATGGGAAGAAAGAAACCACGACCAGACATCTCTCGATGAATGGGAAGAAAGAAACCACGACCAGACATCAACGATGAATGGGAAGAAAGAAACCACGACCAGACATCTCTCGATGAATGGGAAGAAAGAAACCACGACCAGACATCTCTCGATGAATGGGAAGAAGAAACCACGACCAGACATCAACGATGAATGGGAAGAAAGAAACCACGACCAGACATCTCTCGATGAATGGGAAAAAGAAACCACGACCAGACATCTCTCGATGAATGGGAAGAAAGAAACCACGACCAGACATCTCTCGATGAATGGGAAGAAAGAAACCACGACCAGACATCTCTCGATGAATGGGAAGAAAGAAACCACGACCAGACATCTCTCGATGAATGGGAAGAAAGAAACCACGACCAGACATCTCTCGGATGAATGGGAAGAAAGAAACCACGACCAGACATCTCTCGGATGAATGGGAAGAAAGAAACCACGACCAGACATCAACGGATGAATGGGAAGAAAGAAACCACGACCAGACATCTCTCGATGAATGGGAAGAAAGAAACCACGACCAGACATCTCTCGATGAATGGGAAGAAAGAAACCACGACCAGACATCTCTCGATGAATGGGAAGAAAGAAACCACGACCAGACATCAACGGATGAATGGGAAGAAAGAAACCACGACCAGACATCTCTCGATGAATGGGAAGAAAGAAACCACGACCAGACATCTCTCGATGAATGGGAAGAAAGAAACCACGACCAGACATCTCGGATGAATGGGAAGAAAGAAACCACGACCAGACATCAACGGATGAATGGGAAGAAAGAAACAACGACCAGACATCTCTCGATGAATGGGAAGAAAGAAACCACGACCAGACATCTCTCGATGAATGGGAAGAAAGAAACCACGACCAGACATCACGGATGAATGGGAAAAGAAACCACGACCAGACATCTCTCGATGAATGGGAAGAAAGAAACCACGACCAGACATCTCTCGATGAATGGGAAGAAAGAAACCACGACCAGACATCAACGGATGAATGGGAAGAAAGAAACCACGACCAGACATCTCTCGATGAATGGGAAGAAAGAAACCACGACCAGACATCTCTCTGAATGGGAAGAAAGAAACCACGACCAGACATCTCTCGATGAATGGGAAGAAAGAAACCACGACCAGACATCTCCGATGAATGGGAAGAAAGAAACCACGACCAGACATCTCTCGATGAATGGAAAGAAAGAAACCACAACCAACGACAGACATCTCTCGATGAATGGGAAGAAAGAAACCACACGACCAGACATCTCTCGATGAATGGGAAGAAAGAAAGAAAAAAACCACGACCAGACATCTCTCGATGAATGGGAAGAAAGAAACCACGACCAGACATCTCTCGATGAATGGGAAGAAAGAAACCACGACCAGACATCTCGGATGAATGGGAAGAAAGAAACCACGACCAGACATCTCTCGATGAATGGGAAGAAAGAAACCACGACCAGACATCAACGATGAATGGGAAGAAAGAAACCACGACCAGACATCTCTCGATGAATGGGAAGAAAGAAACCACGACCAGACATCTCTCGATGAATGGGAAAAAAGAAACCACGACCAGACATCAACGATGAATGGGAAGAAAGAAACCACGACCAGACATCTCTCGATGAATGGGAAGAAAGAAACCACGACCAGACATCTCTCGATGAATGGGAAGAAAGAAACCACGACCAGACATCAACGGATGAATGGGAAGAAAGAAACCACGACCAGACATCTCTCGATGAATGGGAAGAAAGAAACCACGACCAGACATCTCCGATGAATGGGAAGAAAGAACCCACGACCAGACATCTCTCGATGAATGGGAAGAAAGAAACCACGACCAGACATCTCTCGATGAATGGGAAGAAAGAAACCACGACCAGACATCTCTCGATGAATGGGAAGAAAGAAACCACGACCAGACATCAACGGATGAATGGGAAGAAAGAAACCACGACCAGACATCTCTCGATGAATGGGAAGAAAGAAACCACGACCAGACATCTCTCGATGAATGGGAAGAAAGAAACCACGACCAGACATCAACGATGAATGGGAAGAAAGAAACCACGACGACATCTCTCGATGAATGGGAAGAAAGAAACCACGACCAGACATCTCGGATGAATGGGAAGAAAGAAACCACGACCAGACATCTCTCGATGAATGGGAAGAAAGAAACCACGACCAGACATCTCTCGATGAATGGGAAGAAAGAAACCACGACCAGACATCTCTCGATGAATGGGAAGAAAGAAACCACGACCAGACATCTCTCGATGAATGGAAGAAAGAAACCACGACCAGACATCTCTCGATGAATGAATGGGAAGAAAGAAACCACGACCAGACATCTCTCGATGAATGGGAAGAAAGAAACCACGACCAGACATCTCTCGATGAATGGGAAGAAAGAAACCACGACCAGACATCTCTCGATGAATGGGAAGAAAGAAACCACGACCAGACATCTCTCGGATGAATGGGAAGAAAGAAACCACGACCAGACATCTCGGATGAATGGGAAGAAAGAAACCACGACCAGACATCTCTCGGATGAATGGGAAAGAACCAAAGACCAGACATCTCTCGATGAATGGGAAGAAAGAAACCACGACCAGAGACTCACGGATGAATGGAAGAAAGAAACCACGACCAGACATCTCTCGATGAATGGGAAGAAAGAAACCACGACCAGACATCTCTCGATGAATGGGAAGAAAGAAACCACGACCAGACATCTCTCGATGAATGGGAAGAAAGAAACCACGACCAGACATCTCTCGATGAATGGGAAGAAAGAAACCACGACCAGACATCTCTCGATGAATGGGAAGAAAGAAACCACGACCAGACATCTCTCGATGAATGGGAAGAAAGAAACCACGACCAGACATCTCTCGATGAATGGAAGAAAGAAACCACGACCAGACATCAACGGATGAATGGGAAGAAAGAAACCACGACCAGACATCTCTCGGATGAATGGGAAGAAAGAAACCACGACCAGACATCTCTCGATGAATGGGAAGAAAGAAACCACGACCAGACATCAACGGATGAATGGGAAGAAAGAAACCACGACAGACATCTCTCGATGAATGGGAAGAAAAAACCACGACCAGACATCTCTCGATGAATGGGAAGAAAGAAACCACGACCAGACATCAACGGATGAATGGGAAAAAGAAACCACGACCAGACATCTCTCGATGAATGGGAAGAAAGAAACCACGACCAGACATCTCGATGAATGGGAAGAAAGAAACCACGACCAGACATCTCTCGATGAATGGGAAGAAAGAAACCACGACCAGACATCTCTCGATGAATGGGAAGAAAGAAACCACGACCAGACATCAACGGATGAATGGGAAGAAAGAAACCACGACCAGACATCTCTCGATGAATGGGAAGAAAGAAACCACGACCAGACATCTCTCGATGAATGGGAAGAAAGAAACCACGACCAGACATCAACGATGAATGGGAAGAAAGAAACCACGACCAGACATCTCTCGATGAATGGGAAGAAAAAGAAACCACGACCAGACATCTCTCGATGAATGGGAAGAAAGAAACCACGACCAGACATCTCGATGAATGGGAAGAAAGAAACCACGACCAGACATCAACGGATGAATGGGAAGAAAGAAAACGACCAGACATCTCTCGATGAATGGGAAGAAAGAACCACGACCAGACATCTCTCGATGAATGGGAAGAAAGAAACCACGACCAGACATCAACGGATGAATGGGAAGAAAGAAACCACGACCAGACATCTCGATGAATGGGAAGAAAAACCACGACCAGACATCTCTCGATGAATGGGAAGAAAGAAACCACGACCAGACATCAACGGATGAATGGGAGAAAGAAACCACGACCAGACATCTCTCGATGAATGGGAAGAAAGAAACCACGACCAGACATCTCTCGATGAATGGGAAGAAAGAAACCACGACCAGACATCTCTCGATGAATGGGAAGAAGAAACCACGACCAGACATCTCTCGATGAATGGGAAGAAAGAAACCACGACCAGACATCTCTCGATGAATGGGAAGAAAGAAACCACGACCAGACATCAACGATGAATGGGAAGAAAAAACCACGACCAGACATCTCTCGATGAATGGGAAGAAAGAAACCACGACCAGACATCTCTCGATGAATGGGAAGAAAGAAACCACGACCAGACATCAACGGATGAATGGGAAGAAAGAAACCACGACCAGACATCTCTCGATGAATGGGAAGAAAGAAACCACGACCAGACATCTCTCGATGAATGGGAAGAAACCACGACCATCTCTCGATGAATGGGAAGAAAGAAACCACGACCAGACATCAACGATGAATGGGAAGAAAGAAACCACGACCAGACATCTCTCGATGAATGGGAAGAAAAAACCACGACCAGACATCTCTCGATGAATGGGAAGAAAGAAACCACGACCAGACATCAACGGATGAATGGGAAGAAAGAAACCACGACCAGACATCTCTCGATGAATGGGAAGAAGAAACCACGACCAGACATCTCTCGATGAATGGGAAGAAAGAAACCACGACCAGACATCAACGGATGAATGGGAAGAAAGAAACCACGACCAGACATCTCTCGATGAATGGGAAGAAAGAAACCACGACCAGACATCTCTCGATGAATGGGAAGAAAGAAACCACGACCAGACATCAACGATGAATGGGAAGAAAGAAACCACGACCAGACATCTCTCGATGAATGGGAAGAAAGAAACCACGACCAGACATCTCTCGATGAATGGGAAGAAAGAAACCACGACCAGACATCAACGGATGAATGGGAAGAAAGAAAACCACGACCAGACATCTCTCGATGAATGGGAAGAAAGAAACCACGACCAGACATCTCTCGATGAATGGGAAGAAAGAAACCACGACCAGACATCTCTGATGAATGGGAAGAAAGAACCACGACCAGACATCAACGATGAATGGGAAGAAAGAAACCACGACCAGACATCTCTCGATGAATGGGAAGAA
>NW_026113172.1:0-37342 GCF_024323335.1 Lathyrus oleraceus | reverse complement strand
GAATTATTTCACGCTCAAGAAAAATCATCTTTGTTCTTCAAAGAATTTCACTAAGCTTTTGTTATCAAGTGAAAAATCTGTTCTTAAATTTGTAATACTTGTTTCTTAGAAGCACTCCAGATTACTATCTTGTATCTATTTTTATTTGATTTCCTCAAGTGCTCTTTGTAGTCTGTAGACTTGAGAGGACTAAGAGATTTCTTCTCTCTTAGGGGTTGTTGTAATCTTTCAAGATTAGTGGATTAAGTCTTGTTGAAGGCGAAATCACCTTGGCCGGGTGGACTGGAGTAGCTTTGTGTTATAGCGAACCAGTTTATAAAATCATTGTGTGCTTTCATTTTGCAAGCGCTTATTTTTCAAACAATTCAAACCCCCCTTTCTTGTTTTTCTCACCTTCAATTGGTATCAGAGCTCCGGCTCTGTTATTGATTTTCTAATCAAACAACTTAACCGGTGTAGAGAGTCCAGTACGAGAAAACACAATGGCCCACTCAAATGAGAAAGATTCTTACAATGCCAAGCCTCTGTTTTGATGGAGAAAACTTTGATTACTGGAAAGATAGAATAGAACGTTTTCTTTCTAGGTTATGATCTGACCATCTGGGACATTGTCACAGAAGGATACCAACCTCCAAGTCTCAAATGGAGCTGAAATTCCAGAAGCAAAATGTCAGAAGATCAGAAACGTGAGTTCAAAAATCATTCACAAGGCCAGAACAATACTTCTAAATGCTATATCATACAACGAATACGAAAAGATCACAAAGAGAGACGGCTAAAGATATACTTGACTCTCTGAAGATGACCCATGAAGGAAACTCCCAAGTCCAAGGAGCGAAGGCTCTGGCGTTGATCCAGAAATATTGAAGCCTTCAGATGGAAGATGACGAAGCTATAGAAGCTATGTTTTCCAGATTCCAAACTCTTATTGCAGGTCTTAAAGTGCTAGGACAAGGGATATACGACTGCAGATCATGTTAAGAAGATTGTCAGAAGTCTGCCAAAGAATGGAGACCAATGGTTACTGCTCTTGAAGTTATCAAAGGATCTGAACAATATCAGCCTTGAAGAACTTGTAGTTCTCTCAGAAGCCATGAGATAGACTGGAGGAGGATGAGCCTCAGAAAAGGAACAAGTCAGTGGCGCTGAAGTCTAGACTGAATGGAAGACGGAAGTCAGACAGAACCAAGGCTCTTCAAGCAGAAAACTGCAGACCTGATGACTCTGAACCCGAAGACTGATGATGAAGAAGAGCTGTCCCTTACTAACCAGAAGAGTTAAGCAACTCTGGAGAAAGAGGAATAACAACAACTTCAGAAGATCAAGACCCAGAGGGGATCGATTCAGAGTCAACTTCAAAAGGTAACCTAACAAAGCTATTACCTGTTTTTGAATGTAAAGAAACAGGTCATTACAGAAATGAATGCCCAAGCTGAAGAAAAGACAACTCTAAGAAAGAAAGCTTCAAGGAAAAATACCTTCAGAACAAAGAAGGGATTAATGGCCACCTGGGGACGATAGTGAATCCGAATCATCAGAATCTGACTCTGATGAACAGGCCAACGTAGCTCTATGGCTACAATCCAGCAGCTCAGATGAAGAATCTGAAGAGCTCTTTTGAACTTTCTAGATCTGACTTAGAATCCTGTTTTATCAGAAACTCTTACCTCTCTTCAGAAATTAAACAAAAAGTTAAAAACCATTAAAGCTTTTAAAGCAAAATCTGACGAGTGTAGTAAACTTGAGACAACAATTCTAGCAAGAGATAATACAATCATATCTTTAACGTTAGAAAGAGATTGAAGCTAAAACGAAAAGCTTAGAATTAGAAGAAGTGTTGTCTCAAGCCACCACAAACTTCAAATGAAATTATTTATAAATATGAAGAAGCCTTTCAGAAGTTTCTAAAGAGTGGAATAGATAGGAGTATTATGGCATCCATGATTTATGGAGTAAGTCAGAATAATTATAAAAAGGGGATTCGGGTTGATTCTGATTCTGATAAAACTTCTACCAGTAACCAGCTTAAATCTCCTTTTTCATATCATTACACACACCACACAAAAACAAAAAATTTAAGAATGCTAGAAGACCCCAAGTTATAAAAAACTCTGGGAAGACTAATCTAAAAGGACCCAAGAGATTCTGGGTTACGAAAGAACAGATTATCTATGTTGCAGCTATCCTATGCAGCAAAGTTCCGACACCAGTCATGGTACCTGGACTATGGATGCTCGCGACATATGACGGGAAGAAAGTCTATGTTCCAAAGCTGGAACTTAAAGACGCTGGATTTGTAGGCTTCGGAGGAGATCAGAAAGGAAGGATCAGAGGCTCCGGAAACATTGGTAATGGTACCCTTCCCTCTATATCTGAGTTCTTTATGTCGAAGGATTAATGCATAACTTGTTATCCATAAGTCAAGTAAGTGATAACGGTTATGATGTAATCTTTAATCAAAACCGTGTGAAAGCCATAGTCAGAACGATGCTCTGTCCTTTTCACAGGCAGAGAAAAAAAAAACACATTTTACAATAAATCTTTCTGATTAAAAAGATCAAAATGTTAAATGTTTAATGTCAGTTCACGAAGAGCAATGGTATGGCATAGACGCTTAGGCCAATTAGCATGAGAAAACTCTCTCAGCTAACTAAACTTGAGTTAGTCAGAGGCTTACCTAAACTGAAGTTTTCTTCAGATGCTCTGTGTGAAGCTTGTCAAAAAAGGAAAGTTTTCAAAAACATCTTTTAAAAAGAAAAATGTTGTTTCTACCTCTAAGCCTCTGGCTTCTTCACATGACTTATTCGGTCCTGTGAAACAGCATCAGTCAATGGAAAGAAGTATGGACTAGTAATCGTGATGATTACAGCCGCTGGACATGGGTAAAATTCCTAAGCACAGAGTGAGTCTCACTCTGTATTCACAGTTTCTGTTCTAAAGTGCAAAAAGAATTTGACTCTAAAATTGTTAGAGTCAGAAGTGATCATGGTGGAGAATTTGAAAAAAAAAAAAGATTTTGAAGAATTATTTGATTCTCATGGAATATCCCTGATTTCTCCTGGCCCTAGAACTCCACAACAAAAATGGAGTTGTAGAGAGGAAGAATAGGACACTCCAAGAAATTGGCCAGACCATGATCAATGAAACAATGTAGCAAAGCACTTTTGGGCAGAAGCTGTAAATACAGCGTGTTACATTCAGATCGAATCTCTATTAGACCTATTCTGGAAAAAGACTCCCTATGACTGTGTACGGGATGAAGAAAACCCAACTTCCTATTTTATCCTTTTGGATGCATTTGTTTTATATTAAATAACTAAAGAACATCTAAACAAGTTTGATTCCAAAGCACAGAAAGGTATTATGTTAGGATACTCAGACCGTCTAAAGGCTATAGAGTATACAACACAGAAACCAAAATGTGGAGGGAATCAATTCATGTTAGATTTGATGCTAAGCTTGACCCTGAAAAGTCAAAGCTAGTTGAAAAGTTTGCAGATTTAGAGATCACTCTGGTAGAATCTGAGAAAACTCCAGAAGCAACTGTCACTCCAGACTCTGAAGAAATTAAATCTCCAGACATTCCAAGGAAAGTTAAAAGTCGTATTAACGTATCTGAAGATTGATTTTGGGAAACAAAGATGAACTGTTAGAAACCGATCTACCTTCAGAACCTCTGAAGATATTCCTCTGGGACTAGTGTCTCTGATTGAGCCACGTCCTGTGATGAAGCTCTTCTAGATAACGATTGGTGGCAAGCTATGCAAGAAGAGTTAGATCAATTCTCCAAGAATGATGTCTGGGATCTCGTTCCTAAACCCAGAGGCACTCATGTCATTGGAACCAGATGGGTTTTCGAAAAAAAAACTGACCGAGAAAGGGAGAAGTTGTCAGGCGAAACAAAGCACGACTGGTAGCTCAGGTTATAGTCCAAAGAAGGTATTGATTATAATGAAACTTTGCTCCAGTCGCGGAGGTTAGCATCTATTGTCTTCTTGTATCTTTTGCTATTAATCATTCTATCAAATTATACCAAATGGATGTCAAGAGTGCATTTCTTAAACGGTTATATTTCAGAAGAAGTGTATGTAAATCAACCTCCGGTTTGAAAATTCAAAAATTTCCAGAACATGTTTTCAAACTAAAAATAAAAAATCTTTATATGGACTTAAACAAGCTCCCAGAGCTTGGTATTTTTTCCCGTGTGTCTTCGTAACTTTTCTTTTCTTTTTTAATGAACGTATGAGTTAATTTTCTTCTGGAACAACATTTTATCAGAGGAAGGTTGATTCTACACTCTTCTGTAAAACTCATGAAAATGATCTCATGATATGCCAAATTTATGTTGATGACATTATTTTTGGTTCTGCAATATCTCTGTTTGCCAAGAATTTTCTAAGTTAATGCAGGCAGAATTTGAACATGAGTCTAATGCAAGAACTAAAGTTCTTTCTGGGAATTCAAATCAATCAAACTCCAGAAGTCACGTTACATTCATCAAAGAAGTACATTAAAGATGTTCTGAAAAAGTTTGACATGACTGAATGTACTCTGCAAAGGACTCCTATGCACCCAACTTGCATTCTGGAAAAGGAAGAGGTAAGCAACAAGGTTTGTCAGACGCTCTATCGAGTATGATAGGCTCTCTTCTCTATTGACTGCTATCGTCCTATTTCTCTTTGCGTCTGTCTTTGTGCCGATTCCAATCAGATCCTAGAGAATCTCATTTAACAGCTGTTAAGAGAATTCTTAAGTATCTGAAAGGAACTCCTAACCTGGCCTGTGTATGAGAAAACATCAGAGTATAGGCTTTCTGGTTATTGTGATGCAGATTATGCAGGAGATAGAATAGAACGAAAAAGCACATCTGGAAAATTCCAGCTTCTGGGAAACAATCTAATCTCTGGGCTAGCAAAAAAGACAGTCAACTATCGCTCTATCAACTGCAGAAGACGAATATATCTCAGCATCACTGTGCACAACTCAGATGCTCTGGATGAAACATCAGCTAGAAGATCTTCAAATCTTTGAGAGTCACATTCCTATCCTTTGTGATAATATTGCTGCTATTTGTTGAGTAAGAATCTATTTTTACCTTCCAGAGCCAAACACATAGAAATTAAAATTCATTTTTTAGCGACTCTGTTCAGAAAGGAATAGTAACGCTGATGAGTTCATTGATAACAGAACATCACTGGGCAGATATCTTTACTTAAGCCTCTAGCTGAAGATAGATTTCTTTTCATCTTAGAAAAATCTGAACATTAAAAATTGTCCTGAATGAAGTATGGCTCTGAAAAATATAAATAAGATTCTGATAAAAACAAATATGATTCTGCCTCTGACTCTGATGCTTCTACATTGTTAAGAAGCTATCTGAGTTAGAAATCTTCAGAACCATCTCTTGGTATTCCTGAAGATCAGATACATCAACGCGTGGAACTCTGAAGCGTCAAACTTTAGAACTTCTAGACAGCTGTCAAGAAATTCAAAAGGCAGACGTTTGAGTTTTCCTCGAGCAGTGTGCAAACTGTGGGATTAGACATTCATTTATGAGCTGTAATCATTTTTTTCCCCCAAGCGTGCCTTTTTGAGTTTTGTGTCTAACGCTGGTATGTGTGTCGTTTTGCATGCGTTTTTACTTAGGTATATAAACACTTTTCTCACATTTTCACACTTATCACTCTTCACTCACTCTTAAACCCTCAACCCTCTCTCGAAGTTTTCTCTGCAACTCCTTCAGTTCTTCATCTTCTTCATCAATTTTCTTCATGAATCCTCAAGAGCAAGAAGTTTTTAACTTCTCCCAACAATGGAAGCCTGTTCTAATCCCCAAACCTCTCACACCCAACACCCATGGTTATAGGCGTCACCACGACCCCCGTCTACAAAGAACCTCACATTCTTGACCGTGAACAACACATAAACCTTTCAACTCCCTTTGAAGGTTTAGATGTTTTGTGTGAATCGTTGGTAGATTTTGAGAATTTGAAAAGAAACGGTGTTGATCTTACTGAAGATCTTCGCAAGCAAGGTTGGGAAAACTACTTCGACAGGCTTTATGGTCCAATCTACCCTCTTCTGGTCAAAGAGTTCTGGAGATGTGCAGATGCTGATGACCAGTTCATTGTTTCTTTTGTTCTGGGAGTGAAGATAGTGATCACAGAAGGATCCATTGCCTCTCTGTTGAATATGGAAAGTAGTGGAGGTAAAAGGATTTACAACATTCCTCCAAGGTCAAAGCGCATCACTGAAGTCATCAACCCTACAATCTTCAACCTAATGTTGAAGGAAATCCCTCTAAGAACAAGGAGCTTCATCAGAACCTCCGAGTTTGGCTGAAGATCATTCTGGGAACAATCCATCATCGTCCAGCCTCCAACTCTTCAGATTACATAAATGCAGATCAGAAATGCATTTTGTACTGCATCCAGAAAGGTATCAAGATCAACCTCCCTACTCTCCTCTTCAGATATCTGAGAGATTCAGTCAGAGAAACGAGGAATAATATGAAGCCCAGATCCTACATTCCTCTGGGAAGATTGCTCTCTGATGTCTTCATTGAGCATGGCTTGGTAGATGATCTGGAGAAGACCAGATGTATGGATGATCTGGCAATTGACGTGGGAAAGCCTCTGAATGCCAGAAACCTGAAGAGTATGGGAATCATCAAAGACATTAAGTCAAGCCCACTATGGATGTGTCCTGGGAATGTCTAAAAGATCAGAGGAAGATGCCTCATGGCCTGGTCAGATTCTTCAAGGATGAGCCCAGAGACGCTGTTGCCCTCTATCTTCATCGTATGCTGGAAGAAGGTGTTGATGTTTCTGATTTCCGCCTTGAAGACTGTCTGGACTCTGTAGAAGATCTTGTCAGATACAAAAGAGGTGTCTCTGAGAAACAGATAGCTGCTGAGGCAAGAGAGCAAAGAAAGCCAGACTTGGAGAAACTTCTGGCAGCAAAGCTTCAGCACCTCTGAATGTCTCCTCTGGTAAGTCTGTTCCTTCTGTCTCCTCTGCATCTATAATGGCTTCCTCTAACCCTCTCTCTTCACAACCAATATATACCACCTCTGAAATACCACCCTCAATCACCAGAACCTCCCAACCAACACCAGTTCTAAACATTGCTAGAACCTTCATTCCTCCCTCTCAACCTATACAAACCCACCAAAGCACTTCTTCTTCCTCATCTTCTGAATATGAATCACCCCCTTACCTTTCCCCTTCTTCTGACCAAGAGTTATCTGATCATGAGTCCTCTGATCAAGAACACTCTGACCCTAAGTCCCCAACAATAGCTGAAATTTATGCTAAAAATTTCGCTCCACAACCCACAAGACAATCTGAAGTAACCTCACCACTCCAAACTTCACTTCCACCACAACAAACAACAACTCTCCCCTCTGAAACTCAACCATCTGATCCCATCACCTCTGATATCACCCCACCAAAAATTCCCGCTGTACCTGGACCAGACTCTGACCCATTAGACCTAAACCCACTCTATGCTTCATCCCCCAGTCTTCAACCAGAACCAGATTCTGAATTTCAAGCAGAATCTGAACCTCAACCAGAATCAGGAAACTGAACCTCACTCTCTAAATCTCAGCCCTCAAAACTTTCCACCTCATTCACCTGAACCTGAACCTGACCTTACCATACCTACCCTTGAGGAGGCCATTATACAGGTTGCAGAAGCTTCAGTCCAGAAGGTCAAGTCTCTGGCTAAAAACTCTGAAGTTAGTGATGATCCTAAATCTGTTAGGACACACTGGAACAGAGTCATTAGTTGGATGACCTCTGAGTCTTATAGGCTGAAGGGTATCTCTGAACAAGTCAGAAATTGCTACATCAGAGATGCTGAGGAACGGCTCCAAGAGAGATTGGCCAGAGAAGCTGAGGCCAGAAGATTAGAGGAGGAAAGATTGGCTAGGGAAGCTGAAGAAGAAGCAAAGAGGTTGGAAGAAGAACGACTGGCAAAGGAAGCAGAACTTCTAAGGATTCGGGAAGCTGAAGCCAAGGCTCAGGCAGATGCAGAAGCCCAAGCTGCTGCTGAAGCTGAAGCTCAGCAGGCTCTGATTCAGGGGGAGTCTTCCTCTGCGATCCCTCTGATTCTTAACACTCTGAAAGAGATAAAGCAAGATCAGCAAGAGATCAAGAAAGATCAGAATGAGCTTCGTGCCAGGATGGACAAGCAAGATGCTTTGAATGAAAACATCCAGAACATGTTTGCCATGTTGCTTCAGAGACTTCCTCAACCTCCAAACCCTTAGGCACTTAGGATTTATTTTGTTTGCTTGCCTAGTGTTTTTGCTTCTGTTTTTTTTTTAGCTCTGATATTCTTCTTTGAATCTGATGTTTTTGACTGTTGTTTGCCTTTGTGCTTTTTAATGAAGTGTTTTTCTCTTTATTATTCTTTTTATTTTTTATGCCTTTTTGATTATGCCAAAGGGGAGAAAATTATTAAATAGCTCTGATGAAAATTATGTCTAAAACCTTAAGCATTCTGCAACAATTATAGAAATAGTTCTGATAAAAATAGCTCTGATTAAATAACTCTAACATAAATTTAAGAATTTGCAGAAAGTTTCAGAAATCTCATTACTTGAAAAGCTCTGGTAAGAACTTCTGAACTCCCTAGTACTAACTCAGGGGGAGCTTTTGTCTATCTGATCTAATATTTTTCATGTTTCTTCTGATAATTTTATTTGTTTTGTCATCATCAAAAAGGGGGAGATTGTAAGAACAAAAATTGTTCTACAACAGATTCCATGATTTTGATGATAACAAAGGATGAAACCAAAAATGGCACCCTAACGAAAAGTTTCTAAGTGTGCAGGGTTCTAAAGAAAGAAGAAACAAATCTGATGATGTCATCAGATGCAAAACAAGATCAGATGCAAAATCTCAAGTATCAGAAGCATCTAAAGTGGAATCTCATTCAAGAAGCTCTGACTCTGGACAAAACTACAAAGTATCAGAAGCATCTGAATATGAAGTAAAGTCTAGAAGCTCTGACTCTGAATTAATGCCTTCTGTAAACTCTGGAAGTTATCAGCGCCATCTGAACTTTCAAGAAATAACATCAGAAGCAAGATTCTCCAGATACACGAAGACTCTAATCAGAATTGTTAATCATGATGAAGTAACGTTTAAGCCAAGTTAAAGTTCTGCAAATGAATTTCCTCAATTAGAAAGAGACGTTAATCTCCACTTCCAAGAGAGAAGATACTAATTGTGGTAAGTAGTCACTTCCAAGAGAAAAAGTCTACTGCAGAAGCTATTAATGGAATGGCGTAACTACATCTCAATATCCAACAGATTCAACGCTACTTCAACTCTACTTCAACTCCTATAAATAGAGAAGAAATCTCATTCAGTAAAATACAAGAAATCAACTAGCCAAAACTATACTGAATTATTTCACGCTCAAGAAAAATCATCTTTGTTCTTCAAAGAATTTCACTAAGCTTTTGCTTATCAAGTGAAAAATCTGTTCTTAAATTTGTAATACTTGTTTTCTTAGAAGCACTCCAGATTACATATCTTGTATCTATTTTTATTTGATTTCCTCAAGTGACTCTTTGTAGTCTGTAGACTTGAGAGGACTAAGAGATTTTCTTCTCTCTTAGGGGTTGTTTGTAATCTTTCAAGATTAGTGGATTAAGTCCTTGTTGAAGGCGAAATCACCTTGGCCGGGTGGACTGGAGTAGCTTTGTGTTATAAGCGAACCAGTATAAATCATTGTGTGATTTCATTTTGCAAAAGCGCTTATTTTTTCAAACAATTCAAACCCCCCCTTTCTTGTTTTTCTCACCTTCATTAAGATGATTCAGGAGAAGATGAGAATTGCTCAGAGTCGTCAGAAGAGTTATCACGACAAGAGGAGGAAGGCACTTGAGTTCCAAGAGGGAGATCATGTGGCCTGGAGTTCGGGTGTTGGTATGGGAATGGTTTTGTTTCTTCGTGTTACTCCGATAACTGGGGTTGGTCGAGCTTTGAAGTCGAAGAAGTTGACACCTCGATTTATTGGTCCTTATCAGATTTTGGAGAGGATAGGGGAGGTAGCCTATCGTATCGCTTTACCGCCGTCGCTTGCGAATTTGCATGAGGTTTTTCATGTGTCTCAGTTGAGGAGGTACGTTCATGATCCATCGCATGTAGTCCAAGTAGATGATGTACAGGTGAGAGATAACCTGACTGTTGAAACATCGCCTATGAGGATCGAGGATCGAGAGTTGAAGCAGTTGCGGGGTAAAGAGATTGCCTTGGTGAAGGTAGCTTGGGGAGGACCAGCAGGTGGCAATGTGACTTGGGAACTTGAGAGTCAGATGAAGGAATCTTATCCGGAGTTATTCGCTTGAGGTATGTTTTCGAGGACGAAAACTCTTTTAGTGGGGGAGAGTTGTAACACCCCGATAATAATATGATAATTATTTAAATTATGTTAATAATATATTTATTAATTTAATTAGATAATTGGATTATTATTATTATTATTTTGGAATTATTGAATTATTATTATTATTGGGATAATAATATAAAGTGGAAAATATATAAGTGTGAAATAAGGAAAAAGAATCCCATTTGGTAAAAAGAGTTTTTACGTGAAACAGAGAAGCGGCTGAAAAGTGGAAAGTGGAGAAAGGGCAAAGAGGAAGAGCAAGGGCAAAGGTTGGAGAAGAGAAAGCTTGAAGCTCAAAGATTTGCCGGATTAATCAGGTAAGGGGGGTTTATCGTCGTTTAATGGGTATTATGGGTTAGCATGTAATGGGTAGTGATAAGCCGTTGAATTGACCCTAATTGGAATTATGAATGCTGGAAAATTATGTTGGATAAACTGTGTTTAGACTGTAATTGAATCTGTGTTTGGGTTAGTGGTGAATTTCCGAACGTATAGCTTTTTACGGAATTGGAATCGGAGGTCCGGAAGTCCTCCAACGGCGGAAAATGCGGAGAATTCTGCATTCTGCTTTGTGTTAGCGCAGGAACAGCTTTCTGTCTTGCGTTAACCGGTTAACCCAGGGTGTTAACCGGTTAACACTGTTGCGAATTAGGAAAATGTGCTGTTTTGCTTGCGTTAACCGGTTAACCCAGGGCGTTAACCGGTTAACACTGTTGTGATTGCTGAAATATTGCTGTTTGTGCTGCGTTAACCGGTTAACCCAGGGCGTTAACCGGTTAACACTGTTAAGTTTTGGGCAGGAAGTGTGTTTGTGCTGCGTTAACCGGTTAACCCAGGGCGTTAACCGGTTAACACTGTTGCAGAGTGGAAAAATTGTTAATTAAAATGTTGTGTGCCTAATTGATGGTTGCCTATATCGGTGTGTGATATAGTAGGGATTATTTCCCGCTGTTTTGAGCAGTATAGGTATTAGTAGAGTGCGCTAATACTGTGTTTAATTATTTGACATGATATGATGTGTTGATAATGTATGATGGTATGCATAATGTTGTGAATGTGTATGTTATGCATGTGTTGTGAATGGACTGTTTTATGGCTTAGAGAGTGAGCATCGGTCCATTGTGGATTATTGTTGTGATGTTGCATTGCTAGGTGATTAGCGTGCATAATGTGGCCTTTATGGTGGTAGCTAATTCCCATGGTGAGGAATTAGTGATGTTAGTCATTTGGACTGTTTTGATGTTTGCATGCTAGGTGAATTAGCGTGCATAGCATGGCCCTTGGGGTGGTAGCTAATTCCCATGGTGAGGAATTAGTGATGTGAGTCACTAGGTCTCAAATGAGTGGGACTGGTGAGCTTGGTAGCCGTACCTGGATTTGGTCGGTGAAGTTGAACTATATGTTCACGAATAGTCGGTACCGCATGCATGGAGTCTCATTGCATAATATATTGTAGTGTATGATATGAATGGATGTATTCCAATGTTATACATGTGTTGTGTTGGCATTGAGCATGAGTATGATTTGTGTTGATATTGAGTATGATATTTGAGTTGATGTGCCGTTACTGAATGTGTGATACGATTAGGGTGATTAATGTGTTAAATTACTTAACATGGCATTATATTCTATAATGCTTATTATATCGATTGAGGAACTCACCCTTACAACTATTTTTCAGGTAACGAGCAGTGATTGAGTAGAAGCTAGTGCTTGGAGTCTAGTGTAGTCTCCTTAGTGGGTCATGCTCTGATAGATGTAACATCGGGATGGGATGCTTTGAATGTTTTATTGATTGGTTGTGAACCATTTTGCATGTAATATGTTACATGTTTTGAATGACCGATTTGATCTCTATCCGCTGCGTATGGTGCAATACTTTATGTTTTGAGTTAAATAATGAGCATGACTAAATATTATGACGAATGGTGTGAAGTGATTGTGTGACACCCTTAATTGCATGATTACTCTGATTTATATACGTTATTTTAATTAAATATTTGGGGTATTTTAGAAGGGTGTTACATTAGTGGTATCAGAGCATAGTCGGTCGAGTCGAGTCGTAATTATTCTGTTTTCCCTGTACGGGATAGGTGTTGTGTAACCCTATCAGTACTTATTGTTTTAGCTTGTTGGGTTTTCAGAATAGAGATGGCTGGAAGAGGTAGAGATGATGCTGCGATTGCTGAGGCTCTGGGTATGCTAGCTGGAGTACTTGGGGAAATCCAAATGTTGTGGGAATGGGAGCTGCTCGTCAACTGAGTGAGTTCCAGAAGAACAATCCTCCAATGTTCAAGGGAGCATACGATCCAGATGGCGCTCAGAAGTGGTTGAAGGAGATCGAGAGAATCTTCCGAGTGACTGAGTGTGCCGATAACCAGAAGGTCAGGTTCGGTACGCATATGCTGTCAGAGGAAGCAGATGATTGGTGGGTTGCTACCCGCACTGAGTTGGAATCTGCTGGGAATGCTGAGATCACTTGGGCTGTGTTCAGAGAGAGATTCCTGAGGAAGTACTTTCCAGAAGATGTCAGAGGAAAGAAAGAGATAGAGTTCTTAGAATTGAAGCAGGGTAACAAGTCTGTTACTGAGTATGCTGCTAAGTTCACAGAGCTGTCAAAGTATTACACTCCCTATGATGAGGCTACTGGGGAATTCTCGAAATGTGTGAAGTTTGAGAACGGGTTACGTCCTGAGATCAAGCAGGCTATTGGGTATCAGCGGATTAGAGTGTTTTCTGATTTGGTTGACTGTTGCAGGATTTTTGAACAGGATACCAAGGCCAGAGCGGAAAGCTATCAGCAGAGGGTGGATAGGAAAGGCAAGAATCAGAATGATCGTGGGAAACCGTATGCAGCTGGAAAAGGTTTCCAGAGACAGAGTGGGATGAAGAGGCCTAGTGGGGGAGACTCTAGTGCTCCTGCTAAGTGTTACAGATGTGGTCAGGCGGGACATCGTTTCCACGAGTGTACCAGTGCTGAGAAGAAGTGTTTCAAGTGTGGTAAAGGTGGTCATTTGGCTGCAGAGTGCCGGTTGAAGACTCTGACTTGCTTCAACTGTGGAGAGGTGGGTCATATCAGTCCACAGTGTCCTAAGCCAAAGAAAGAGAACCAGTCGGGAGGCAAGGTCTTTGCTTTATCGGGTTCTGAGACTTTTGCAGACGATCGTTTGATCCGAGGTACGTGTTATATTAATGGCTTTCCTCTTGTAGCTATTATTGACACAGGTGCTACTCATTCCTTTATATCCTTGGACTGTGTTGTGAAACTTAAGTTAGAGATATCTGAGATGCATGGAAGTATGGTGATTGATACTCCTGCGAAGGGTTCAGTGACTACTACTTCAGTTTGTTTAAATTGTCCTTTGAGTATTTTTGGTAGAGACTTTGGGATGGACCTAGTGTGTCTTCCATTAGTGCAGATTGATGTTATCTTGGGTATGAACTGGTTGGTGTTTAACCGAGTTTCTATCAACTGTTTTGATAAGACTGTGATATTTCCTGAGATTGAGGAAGGTAAGGATTTGTTTCTATCAGCAAAGCAGGTGAATGAGGAAGTAGCAGGTGGAGCAGAGTTGTTTATGCTGTTAGCGACTTTGGAGGCTAAAGATAAACTGGTGATTGGCGATCTAACCGTGGTGTGTGATTTTCCTGATGTGTTTCCTGAAGAAGTGAATGAATTGCCGCCAGAGCGTGAAGTTGAGTTCTTGATTGATTTGGTACCTGGTACTAGACCGATATCGATGGCTCCGTACCGTATGTCTGCTGTTGAGTTAGCTGAATTGAAGAGTCAGCTGGAAGATCTGTTGGATAAGAAATTTATTCGTCCGAGTGTGTCACCGTGGGGTGCACCAGTGTTATTGGTTAAGAAGAAAGAAGGTACTATGAGGTTGTGTGTGGACTACAGGCAACTGAATAAAGTGACGATCAAGAATCGGTATCCTTTGCCGAGGATTGATGATTTGATGGATCAGTTGGTTGGTGCGAGTGTGTTCAGCAAGATAGATTTGAGATCGGGATATCATCAGATACGTGTGAAAACTGAGGATATTCAGAAGACTGCTTTCAGAACAAGGTATGGACATTATGAGTATTCTGTAATGCCTTTTGGTGTGACTAATGCGCCTGGAGTATTCATGGAGTATATGAATAGGATTTTCCATCCGTACCTAGACAAGTTTGTTGTGGTGTTTATTGATGACATTTTGGTGTATTCGAAATCTGAAGAAGAGCATGCTGAGCATTTGAGAGTGGTTTTAGAAGTTCTACGAGAAAAGAAGTTATTTGCTAAACTGTCCAAGTGTGAATTTTGGTTAGAAGAGGTTAGTTTTCTTGGTCATGTGATTTCAAGAGGTGGTGTTGCTGTTGATCCTTCTAAGATAGAAGCGGTATCTAAGTGGGAAGCTCCGAAGTCTGTTGCTGAGATTCGAAGTTTCCTTGGTTTGGCTGGTTATTATAGGAAGTTCATTGAGGGATTTTCTAAGTTGGCGTTACCGTTGACGATGTTGACTAGAAAGGGGCAAGCGTTTGTTTGGGACTCAAAATGTGAAGAAGGTTTCCAAGAGTTAAAGAGAAGGTTAACTACTGCTCCTATTCTGATATTACCGAGTTCGTCGGAACTATTTGAGGTTTACTGTGATGCTTCGTTGTTGGGTTTGGGTGGTGTGTTGATGCAGAATAAGCAGGTTATAGCTTATGCTTCGAGACAACTGAGGGTTCATGAGAGGAACTATCCAACGCACGATTTAGAGTTGGCAGCTGTGGTTTTTGTTCTGAAGTTGTGGAGGCATTATTTGTACGGGTCAAGATTTGAAGTTTTCAGTGACCATAAGAGTTTAAAGTATTTGTTTGATCAGAAAGAGCTGAATATGAGACAGAGGAGATGGTTAGAGTTTCTGAAGGATTATGACTTTGGTTTGAATTACCATCCGGGTAAAGCAAACGTAGTGGCTGATGCATTGAGTCGGAAATCATTGCATATATCTATGTTAATGGTTAAGGAATTGGATTTAATTGAGCAGTTTAGAGACTTGAGTTTGGTGTGTGAGAGTACTCACAATAGTGTTAAATTGGGAATGTTGAAGTTAACGAGTAGTATTCTGGATGAGATTAGAGAGGGTCAGAAATCCGATGTGCTTTTGGTTGATAAGTTGACTTTAGTGAATCAAGGTCAAGGTGGTGAATTCAGAGTTGATGAGAATGGTATTTTGAAATTTGGGAATCGGGTGTGTATTCCGGATGTTACCGAACTTAAGAAGAGTATTCTTGAGGAAGGACATCGTAGTGGCCTGAGTATTCATCCTGGAGCTACGAAGATGTATCATGATTTGAAAAAGTTATTTTGGTGGCCGGGAATGAAAAGAGAAATTGCGAGTTTTGTTTATTCCTGTTTGACTTGTCAGAAGTCAAAGATTGAGCATCAGAAGCCGTCTGGGCTAATGCAACCGTTGGCTATTCCAGAGTGGAAGTGGGATAGTATCAGTATGGATTTTGTTTCTGGTTTACCGAGGACAATTAAGAATTTTGAATCCATTTGGGTGATTGTTGACAGATTGACGAAATCGGCTCATTTCATTCCGATCAGAATGGATTATCCGTTAGAGAGATTAGCCGAGTTGTATATTGAGAAGATTGTAAGTTTGCATGGTATTCCGTCGAGTATTGTTTCGGACAGAGACCCGAGATTTACATCGAAGTTCTGGGGAGGTTTGCAGAAGGCTTTGGGAACTAAGCTGAGATTGAGTTCTGCATATCATCCGCAGACTGATGGTCAGACTGAGAGGACGATTCAGTCACTGGAGGATCTTTTGAGAGCTTGTGTTTTGGAAAAGGGAGGTGCTTGGGATTGTTATTTACCTTTGATTGAGTTTACCTACAACAATAGTTTTCATTCGAGCATTGGTATGGCACCGTTTGAAGCTTTGTATGGTAGGAGATGTCGGACGCCTTTATGTTGGTATGAGTCCGGTGAGAGTGCTGTGGTTGGACCGGAGATTGTTCAACAAACTACGGAAAAGATTAAGTGTAAGAACAAAAATTGTTCTACAACAGATTCCATGATTTTGATGATAACAAAGGATGAAACCAAAAATGGCACCCTAACGAAAAGTTTCTAAGTGTGCAGGGTTCTAAAGAAAGAAGAAACAAATCTGATGATGTCATCAGATGCAAAACAAGATCAGATGCAAAATCTCAAGTATCAGAAGCATCTAAAGTGGAATCTCATTCAAGAAGCTCTGACTCTGGACAAAACTACAAAGTATCAGAAGCATCTGAATATGAAGTAAAGTCTAGAAGCTCTGACTCTGAATTAATGCCTTCTGTAAACTCTGGAAGTTATCAGCGCCATCTGAACTTTCAAGAAATAACATCAGAAGCAAGATTCTCCAGATACACGAAGACTCTAATCAGAATTGTTAATCATGATGAAGTAACGTTTAAGCCAAGTTAAAGTTCTGCAAATGGATTTCCTCAATTAGAAAGAGACGTTAATCTCCACTTCCAAGAGAGAAGATACTAATTGTGGTAAGTAGTCACTTCCAAGAGAAAAAGTCTACTGCAGAAGCTATTAATGGAATGGCGTAACTACATCTCAATATCCAACAGATTCAACGCTACTTCAACTCTACTTCAACTCCTATAAATAGAGAAGAAATCTCATTCAGTAAAATACAAGAAATCAACTAGCCAAAACTATACTGAATTATTTCACGCTCAAGAAAATCATCTTTGTTCTTCAAAGAATTTCACTAAGCTTTTGCTTATCAAGTGAAAAATCTGTTCTTAAATTTGTAATACTTGTTTTCTTAGAAGCACTCCAGATTACATATCTTGTATCTATTTTTATTTGATTTCCTCAAGTGACTCTTTGTAGTCTGTAGACTTGAGAGGACTAAGAGATTTTCTTCTCTCTTAGGGGTTGTTTGTAATCTTTCAAGATTAGTGGATTAAGTCCTTGTTGAAGGCGAAATCACCTTGGCCGGGTGGACTGGAGTAGCTTTGTGTTATAAGCGAACCAGTATAAAATCATTGTGTGATTTCATTTTGCAAAAGCGCTTATTTTTTCAAACAATTCAAACCCCCCCTTTCTTGTTTTTCTCACCTTCAATTGGTATCAGAGCTCCGGCTCTGTTATTGATTTTCTAATCAAACACTTAACCGTGTAGAGAGATCCAGTACGAGAAAAACAATGGCCCACTCAAATGAGAAAGATTCTTACAATGCCAAGCCTCCTGTTTTTGATGGAGAAAAATTTGATTACTGGAAAGATAGAATAGAAAGTTTCTTTCTAGGTTATGATGCTGACCTCTGGGACATTGTCACAGATGGATACAAACCTCCAGTCTCAAATGGAGCTGAAATTCCCAGAAGCAAAATGTCAGAAGATCAGAAACGTGAGTTCAAAAATCATCACAAGGCCAGAACAATACTTCTAAATGCTATATCATACAACGAATACGAAAAGATCACCAACAGAGAGACGGCTAAAGATATACTTGACTCTCTGAAGATGACCCATGAAGGAAACTCCCAAGTCAAGGAGACGAAGGCTCTGGCGTTGATCCAGAAATATGAAGCCTTCAAGATGGAAGATGACGAAGCTATAGAAGCTATGTTTTCCAGATTCCAAACTCTTATTGCAGGTCTTAAAGTGCTAGACAAGGGATATACGACTGCAGATCATGTTAAGAAGATTGTCAGAAGTCTGCCAAAGAAATGGAGACCAATGGTTACTGCTCTGAAGTTATCAAAGGATCTGAACAATATCAGCCTTGAAGAACTTGTTAGTTCTCTCAGAAGCCATGAGATAGAACTAGAGGAGGATGAGCCTCAGAAAAGGAACAAGTCAGTGGCGCTGAAGTCCAGACCTGAAAGACGGAAGTCAGACAGAACCAAGGCTCTTCAAGCAGAAACTGCAGACACTGATGACTCTGAACCTGAAGACTCTGATGATGAAGAAGAGCTGTCCCTACTAACCAGAAGAGTTAAGCAACTCTGGAGAAAGAGGAACAACAACAACTTCAGAAGATCAAGACCCAGAGGGGATCGATCAGAGTCAACTTCAAAAGGTAAACCTAACAAAGATATTACCTGTTTTGAATGTAAAGAAACAGGTCATTACAGAAATGAATGCCCCAAGCTGAAGAAAGACAACTCTAAGAAAGAAAGCTTCAAGAAAAATACCTTCAGAACAAAGAAGGGATTAATGGCCACCTGGGACGATAGTGAATCCGAATCATCAGAATCTGACTCTGATGAACAGGCCAACGTAGCTCTTATGGCTACCACATCCAGCAGCTCAGATGAAGAATCTGAAGAGGTATTTTCTGAACTTTCTAGATCTGACTTAGAATCATGTTTATCAGAAACTCTTACCTCTCTTCAGAAATTAAAACAAAAAGTTAAAAACATTAAAGGCCTTCTTAAAGCAAAATCTGAAGAGTGTAGTAAACTTGAGACAACAATTCTAGCAAGAGATAATACAATCATATCTTTAACGTTAGAAAGAGATGAAGCTAAAACGAAAAGCTTAGAATTAGAAGAAGTGTTGTCTCAAGCACCACAAACTTCAAATGAAATTATTTATAAATATGAAGAAGCCTTTCAGAAGTTTCTGAAGAGTGGAATAGATAGGAGTATTATGGCATCCATGATTTATGGAGTAAGTCAGAATAATAAAAGGGGAATTGGGTATGATTCTGATTCTGATAAAACTTCTACCAGTAACCAGCTTAAATCTCCTTTTTCATATCATTACACACACACACAAGAACAAAAATTTAAGAATGCTAGAAGACCCAAAGTTATAAAAACTCTGGGAAAACTAATCTAAAAGGACCCAAGAGATTCTGGGTACCGAAAGATAAGATTATCTATGTTGCAGATATCCTATGCAGCAAAGTTCAGACACCAGTCATGGTACCTGGACTCTGGATGCTCGCGACATATGACGGGAAGAAAGTCTATGTTCCAAAGCCTGGAACTTAAAGACGCTGGATTTGTAGGCTTCGGAGGAGATCAGAAAGGAAGGATCAGAGGCTCCGGAACTATTGGTAATGGTACTCTTCCCTCTATATCTGATGTTCTTTATGTAGAAGGATTAATGCATAACTTGTTATCCATAAGTCAATTAAGTGATAACGGTTATGATGTAATCTTTAATCAAAAAACGTGTAAAGCCATTAGTCAGAACGATGGCTCTGTCCTTTTCACAGGCAAGAGGAAAAACAACATTTATAAAATAAATCTTTCTGATTTAAAAGATCAAAATGTTAAATGTTTAATGTCAGTTCACGAAGAGCAATGGGTATGGCATAGACGCTTAGGCCACATTAGCATGAGAAAACTTTCTCAGCTAACTAAACTTGAGTTAGTCAGAGGCTTACCTAAACTGAAGTTTTCTTCAGATGCTCTGTGTGAAGCTTGTCAAAAGGAAAGTTTTCAAAAACATCTTTTAAAAAGAAAAATGTTGTTTCTACCTCTAAGCCTCTGGAGCTTCTTCACATTGACTTATTTGGTCCTGTGAAAACAGCATCAGTCAATGGAAAGAAGTATGGACTAGTAATCGTTGATGATTACAGCCGCTGGACATGGGTAAAATTCCTAAAGCACAAGAGTGAGTCTCACTCTGTATTCACCAGTTTCTGTTCTAAAGTGCAAAAAGAATTTGACTCTAAAATTGTTAGAGTCAGAAGTGATCATGGTGGAGAATTTGAAAATAAAGATTTTGAAGAATTATTTGATTCTAATGGAATATCCCATGATTTCTCCTGCCCTAGAACTCCACAACAAAATGGAGTTGTAGAGAGGAAGAATAGGACACTCCAAGAAATGGCCAGAACCATGATCAATGAAACAAATGTAGCAAAGCACTTTTGGGCAGAAGCTGTAAATACAGCGTGTTACATTCAGAATAGAATCTCTATTAGACCTATTCTGGAAAAGACTCCCTATGAACTGTGTAAGGGAAGAAAACCCAACATTTCATATTTTCATCCTTTTGGATGCATTTGTTTTATATTAAATACTAAAGAACATCTAAACAAGTTTGATTCCAAAGCACAGAAAGGTATTATGTTAGGATACTCAGAACGCTCTAAAGGCTATAGAGTATACAACACAGAAACCAAAATTGTGGAGGAATCAATTCATGTTAGATTTGATGATAAGCTTGACCCTGAAAAGTCAAAGCTAGTTGAAAAGTTTGCAGATTTAGAGATCACTCTGGTAGAATCTGAGAAAACTCCAGAAGCAACTGTCACTCCAGACTCTGAAGAAATTAAATCTCCAGAAATTCCAAGGAAAGTTAAAAGTCGTATTAACGTATCTGAAGATTTGATTTTGGGAAACAAAGATGAACCTGTTAGAACCAGATCTACCTTCAGAACTTCTGAAGATATTCCTCTGGGACTAGTGTCTCTGATTGAGCCTACGTCCTGTGATGAAGCTCTTCAAGATAACGATTGGGTGGCAGCTATGCAAGAAGAGTTAGATCAATTCTCCAAGAATGATGTCTGGGATCTCGTTCCTAAACCCAGAGGCACTCATGTCATTGGAACCAGATGGGTTTTCAGAAACAAACTGAACGAGAAAGGAGAAGTTGTCAGAAACAAAGCACGACTGGTAGCTCAAGGTTATAGTCAACAAGAAGGTATTGATTATAATGAAACCTTTGCTCCAGTCGCGAGGTTAGAATCTATTCGTCTTCTTGTATCTTTTGCTATTAATCATTCTATCAAATTATACCAAATGGATGTCAAGAGTGCATTTCTAAATGGTTATATTTCAGAAGAAGTGTATGTAAATCAACCTCCAGGTTTTGAAAATTCAAAATTTCCAGAACATGTTTTCAAACTTAAAAAATCTTTATATGGACTTAAACAAGCTCCCAGAGCTTGGTATGAACGTCTGAGCAATTTTCTTCTGGAACAAAATTTTATCAGAGGGAAAGTTGATTCTACACTCTTCTGTAAAAATCATGAAAATGATCTCATGATATGCCAAATTTATGTTGATGACATTATTTTTGGTTCTGCTAATATCTCTGTTTGCCAAGAATTTTCTAAGTTAATGCAGGCAGAATTTGAAATGAGTCTAATGCAAGAACTAAAGTTCTTTCTGGGAATTCAAATCAATCAAACTCCAGAAGTCACGTACATTCATCAAAGCAAGTACATTAAAGATGTTCTGAAAAAGTTTGACATGACTGAATGCAACTCTGCAAAGACTCCTATGCACCCAACTTGCATTCTGGAAAAGGAAGAGGTAAGCAACAAGGTTTGTCAGAAGCTCTATCGAGGTATGATAGGCTCTCTTCTCTATCTGACTGCTACTCGTCCTGATATTCTCTTTAGCGTCTGTCTTTGTGCCAGATTCCAATCAGATCCTAGAGAATCTCATTTAACAGCTGTTAAGAGAATTCTTAAGTATCTGAAAGGAACTCCTAACCTGGGCCTGATGTATGAGAAAACATCAGAGTATAGGCTTTCTGGTTATTGTGATGCAGATTATGCAGGAGATAGAATAGAACGAAAAAGCACATCTGGAAATTGCCAGCTTCTGGGAAACAATCTAATCTCCTGGGCTAGCAAAAGACAGTCAACTATCGCTCTATCAACTGCAGAAGCAGAATATATCTCAGCATCACTGTGCACAACTCAGATGCTCTGGATGAAACATCAGCTAGAAGATCTTCAAATCTTTGAGAGTAACATTCCTATCCTTTGTGATAATACTGCTGCTATTTGTTTGAGTAAGAATCCTATTTTACATTCCAGAGCCAAACACATAGAAATTAAACATCATTTTATTAGAGACTATGTTCAGAAAGGAATAGTAACGCTGAAGTTCATTGATACAGAACATCAATGGGCAGATATCTTTACTAAGCCTCTAGCTGAAGATAGATTTCTTTTCATCTTAGAAAATCTGAACATTAAAAATTGTCCTGAATGAAGTATGGCTCTGAAAATATAAAATAAGATTCTGATAAAAACAAATATGATTCTGCCTCTGACTCTGATACTTCTACATTGTTAAGAAGATATCTGAGTTAGAAATCTTCAGAACCAATCTCTTGGTATTCCTGAAGATCAGATACATCAACGCGTGGAACTCTGAAGCGTCAAACTTTAGAACTTCTAGACAGCTGTCAAGAAATTCAAAAGGCAGACGTTTGAGTTTTCCTCGAGCAGTGTGCAAACTGTGGGATTAGACATTCATTTATGAGCTGTAATCATTTTTTCCCCCAAGCGTGCCTTTTTGAGTTTTGTGTCTAACGCTGGTATGTGTGTCGTTTTGCATGCGTTTTTACTTAGGTATATAAACACTTTTCTCACATTTCACACTTATCACTCTCACTCACTCTTAAACCCTAAACCCTCTCTCGAAGTTTTCTCTGCAACTCCTTCAGTTCTTCATCTTCTTCATCAATTTTCTTCATGAATCCTCAAGAGCAAGAAGTTTTTAACTTCTCCCAACAAATGGAAGCCTGTTCTAATCCCCAAACCTCTCACACCCAAACACCCATGGTTATAGGCGTCACCACGACCCCAGTCTACAAAGAACCTCACATTCTTGACCGTGAACAACACATAAACCTTTCAACTCCCTTTGAAGGTTTAGATGTTTTGTGTGAATCGTTGGTAGATTTTGAGAATTTGAAAAGAAACGGTGTTGATCTTACTGAAGATCTTCGCAAGCAAGGTTGGGAAAACTACTTCGACAGGCTTTATGGTCCAATCTACCCTCTTCTGGTCAAAGAGTTCTGGAGATGTGCAGATGCTGATGACCAGTTCATTGTTTCTTTTGTTCTGGGAGTGAAGATAGTGATCACAGAAGGATCCATTGCCTCTCTGTTGAATATGGAAAGTAGTGGAGGTAAAAGGATTTACAACATTCCTCCAAGGTCAAAGCGCATCACTGAAGTCATCAACCCTACAATCTTCAAACCTAATGTTGAAGGAAATCCCTCTAAGAACAAGGAGCTTCATCAGAACCTCCGAGTTTGGCTGAAGATCATTCTGGGAACAATCCATCATCGTCCAGCCTCCAACTCTTCAGATTACATAAATGCAGATCAGAAATGCATTTTGTACTGCATCCAGAAAGGTATCAAGATCAACCTCCCTACTCTCCTCTTCAGATATCTGAGAGATTCAGTCAGAGAAACGAGGAATAATATGAAGCCCAGATCCTACATTCCTCTGGGAAGATTGCTCTCTGATGTCTTCATTGAGCATGGCTTGGTAGATGATCTGGAGAAGACCAGATGTATGGATGATCTGGCAATTGACGTGGGAAAGCCTCTGAATGCCAGAAACCTGAAGAGTATGGGAATCATCAAAGACATTAGAGTCAAGCCCACTATGGATGTGTCCTGGGAATGTCTAAAAGATCAGAGGAAGATGCCTCATGGCCTGGTCAGATTCTTCAAGGATGAGCCCAGAGACGCTGTTGCCCTCTATCTTCATCGTATGCTGGAAGAAGGTGTTGATGTTTCTGATTTCCGCCTTGAAGACTGTCTGGACTCTGTAGAAGATCTTGTCAGATACAAAAGAGGTGTCTCTGAGAAACAGATAGCTGCTGAGGCAAGGAGAGCAAAGAAAGCCAGACTTGGAGAAACTTCTGGCAGCAAAGCTTCAGCACCTCTGAATGTCTCCTCTGGTAAGTCTGTTCCTTCTGTCTCCTCTGCATCTATAATGGCTTCCTCTAACCCTCTCTCTTCACAACCAATATATACCACCTCTGAAATACCACCCTCAATCACCAGAACCTCCCAACCAACACCAGTTCTAAACATTGCTAGAACCTTCATTCCTCCCTCTCAACCTATACAAACCCACCAAAGCACTTCTTCTTCCTCATCTTCTGAATATGAATCACCCCCTTACCTTTCCCCTTCTTCTGACCAAGAGTTATCTGATCATGAGTCCTCTGATCAAGAACACTCTGACCCTAAGTCCCCAACAATAGCTGAAATTTATGCTAAAAATTTCGCTCCACAACCCACAAGACAATCTGAAGTAACCTCACCACTCCAAACTTCACTTCCACCACAACAAACAACAACTCTCCCCTCTGAAACTCAACCATCTGATCCCATCACCTCTGATATCACCCCACCAAAAATTCCCGCTGTACCTGGACCAGACTCTGACCCATTAGACCTAAACCCACTCTATGCTTCATCCCCCAGTCTTCAACCAGAACCAGATTCTGAATTTCAAGCAGAATCTGAACCTCAACCAGAATCAGAAACTGAACCTCACTCTCTAAATCTCAGCCCTCAAAACTCTCCACCTCATTCACCTGAACCTGAACCTGACCTTACCATACCTACCCTTGAGGAGGCCATTATACAGGTTGCAGAAGCTTCAGTCCAGAAGGTCAAGTCTCTGGCTAAAAACTCTGAAGTTAGTGATGATCCTAAATCTGTTAGGACACACTGGAACAGAGTCATTAGTTGGATGACCTCTGAGTCTTATAGGCTGAAGGGTATCTCTGAACAAGTCAGAAATGGCTACATCAGAGATGCTGAGGAACGGCTCCAAGAGAGATTGGCCAGAGAAGCTGAGGCCAGAAGATTAGAGGAGGAAAGATTGGCTAGGGAAGCTGAAGAAGAAGCAAAGAGGTTGGAAGAAGAACGACTGGCAAAGGAAGCAGAACTTCTAAGGATTCGGGAAGCTGAAGCCAAGGCTCAGGCAGATGCAGAAGCCCAAGCTGCTGCTGAAGCTGAAGCTCAGCAGGCTCTGATTCAGGGGGAGTCTTCCTCTGCGATCCCTCTGATTCTTAACACTCTGAAAGAGATAAAGCAAGATCAGCAAGAGATCAAGAAAGATCAGAATGAGCTTCGTGCCAGGATGGACAAGCAAGATGCTTTGAATGAAAACATCCAGAACATGTTTGCCATGTTGCTTCAGAGACTTCCTCAACCTCCAAACCCTTAGGCACTTAGGATTTATTTTGTTTGCTTGCCTAGTGTTTTTGCTTCTGTTTTTTTTTAGCTCTGATATTCTTCTTTGAATCTGATGTTTTTGACTGTTGTTTGCCTTTGTGCTTTTTAATGAAGTGTTTTTCTCTTTATTATTCTTTTTATTTTTTATGCCTTTTTTGATTATGCCAAAGGGGGAGAAATTATTAAATAGCTCTGATGAAAATTATGTCTAAAACCTTAAGCATTCTGCAACAATTATAGAAATAGTTCTGATAAAAATAGCTCTGATTAAATAACTCTAACATTAAATTTAAGAATTTGCAGAAAGTTTCAGAAATCTCATTACTTGAAAAGCTCTGGTAAGAACTTCTGAACTCCCTAGTACTAACTCAGGGGGAGCTTTTGTCTATCTGATCTAATATTTTTCATGTTTCTTCTGATAATTTTATTTGTTTTGTCATCATCAAAAAGGGGGAGATTGTAAGAACAAAAATTGTTCTACAACAGATTCCATGATTTTGATGATAACAAAGGATGAAACCAAAAATGGCACCCTAACGAAAAGTTTCTAAGTGTGCAGGGTTCTAAAGAAAGAAGAAACAAATCTGATGATGTCATCAGATGCAAAACAAGATCAGATGCAAAATCTCAAGTATCAGAAGCATCTAAAGTGGAATCTCATTCAAGAAGCTCTGACTCTGGACAAAACTACAAAGTATCAGAAGCATCTGAATATGAAGTAAAGTCTAGAAGCTCTGACTCTGAATTAATGCCTTCTGTAAACTCTGGAAGTTATCAGCGCCATCTGAACTTTCAAGAAATAACATCAGAAGCAAGATTCTCCAGATACACGAAGACTCTAATCAGAATTGTTAATCATGATGAAGTAACGTTTAAGCCAAGTTAAAGTTCTGCAAATGAATTTCCTCAATTAGAAAGAGACGTTAATCTCCACTTCCAAGAGAGAAGATACTAATTGTGGTAAGTAGTCACTTCCAAGAGAAAAAGTCTACTGCAGAAGCTATTAATGGAATGGCGTAACTACATCTCAATATCCAACAGATTCAACGCTACTTCAACTCTACTTCAACTCCTATAAATAGAGAAGAAATCTCATTCAGTAAAATACAAGAAATCAACTAGCCAAAACTATACTGAATTATTTCACGCTCAAGAAAAATCATCTTTGTTCTTCAAAGAATTTCACTAAGCTTTTGCTTATCAAGTGAAAAATCTGTTCTTAAATTTGTAATACTTGTTTTCTTAGAAGCACTCCAGATTACATATCTTGTATCTATTTTTATTTGATTTCCTCAAGTGACTCTTTGTAGTCTGTAGACTTGAGAGGACTAAGAGATTTTCTTCTCTCTTAGGGGTTGTTTGTAATCTTTCAAGATTAGTGGATTAAGTCCTTGTTGAAGGCGAAATCACCTTGGCCGGGTGGACTGGAGTAGCTTTGTGTTATAAGCGAACCAGTATAAAATCATTGTGTGATTTCATTTTGCAAAAGCGCTTATTTTTTCAAACAATTCAAACCCCCCCTTTCTTGTTTTTCTCACCTTCATTAAGATGATTCAGGAGAAGATGAGAATTGCTCAGAGTCGTCAGAAGAGTTATCACGACAAGAGGAGGAAGGCACTTGAGTTCCAAGAGGGAGATCATGTGTTTCTTCGTGTTACTCCGATAACTGGGGTTGGTCGAGCTTTGAAGTCGAAGAAGTTGACACCTCGATTTATTGGTCCTTATCAGATTTTGGAGAGGATAGGGGAGGTAGCCTATCGTATCGCTTTACCGCCGTCGCTTGCGAATTTGCATGAGGTTTTTCATGTGTCTCAGTTGAGGAGGTACGTTCATGATCCATCGCATGTAGTCCAAGTAGATGATGTACAGGTGAGAGATAACCTGACTGTTGAAACATCGCCTATGAGGATCGAGGATCGAGAGTTGAAGCAGTTGCGGGGTAAAGAGATTGCCTTGGTGAAGGTAGCTTGGGGAGGACCAGCAGGTGGCAATGTGACTTGGGAACTTGAGAGTCAGATGAAGGAATCTTATCCGGAGTTATTCGCTTGAGGTATGTTTTCGAGGACGAAAACTCTTTTAGTGGGGGAGAGTTGTAACACCCCGATAATAATATGATAATTATTTAAATTATGTTAATAATATATTTATTAATTTAATTAGATAATTGGATTATTATTATTATTATTTTGGAATTATTGAATTATTATTATTATTGGGATAATAATATAAAGTGGAAAATATATAAGTGTGAAATAAGGAAAAAGAATCCCATTTGGTAAAAAGAGTTTTTACGTGAAACAGAGAAGCGGCTGAAAAGTGGAAAGTGGAGAAAGGGCAAAGAGGAAGAGCAAGGGCAAAGGTTGGAGAAGAGAAAGCTTGAAGCTCAAAGATTTGCCGGATTAATCAGGTAAGGGGGGTTTATCGTCGTTTAATGGGTATTATGGGTTAGCATGTAATGGGTAGTGATAAGCCGTTGAATTGACCCTAATTGGAATTATGAATGCTGGAAAATTATGTTGGATAAACTGTGTTTAGACTGTAATTGAATCTGTGTTTGGGTTAGTGGTGAATTTCCGAACGTATAGCTTTTTACGGAATTGGAATCGGAGGTCCGGAAGTCCTCCAACGGCGGAAAATGCGGAGAATTCTGCATTCTGCTTTGTGTTAGCGCAGGAACAGCTTTCTGTCTTGCGTTAACCGGTTAACCCAGGGTGTTAACCGGTTAACACTGTTGCGAATTAGGAAAATGTGCTGTTTTGCTTGCGTTAACCGGTTAACCCAGGGCGTTAACCGGTTAACACTGTTGTGATTGCTGAAATATTGCTGTTTGTGCTGCGTTAACCGGTTAACCCAGGGCGTTAACCGGTTAACACTGTTAAGTTTTGGGCAGGAAGTGTGTTTGTGCTGCGTTAACCGGTTAACCCAGGGCGTTAACCGGTTAACACTGTTGCAGAGTGGAAAAATTGTTAATTAAAATGTTGTGTGCCTAATTGATGGTTGCCTATATCGGTGTGTGATATAGTAGGGATTATTTCCCGCTGTTTTGAGCAGTATAGGTATTAGTAGAGTGCGCTAATACTGTGTTTAATTATTTGACATGATATAATGTGTTGATAATGTATGATGGTATGCATAATGTTGTGAATGTGTATGTTATGCATGTGTTGTGAATGGACTGTTTTATGGCTTAGAGAGTGAGCATCGGTCCATTGTGGATTATTGTTGTGATGTTGCATTGCTAGGTGATTAGCGTGCATAATGTGGCCTTTATGGTGGTAGCTAATTCCCATGGTGAGGAATTAGTGATGTTAGTCATTTGGACTGTTTTGATGTTTGCATGCTAGGTGAATTAGCGTGCATAGCATGGCCCTTGGGGTGGTAGCTAATTCCCATGGTGAGGAATTAGTGATGTGAGTCACTAGGTCTCAAATGAGTGGGACTGGTGAGCTTGGTAGCCGTACCTGGATTTGGTCGGTGAAGTTGAACTATATGTTCACGAATAGTCGGTACCGCATGCATGGAGTCTCATTGCATAATATATTGTAGTGTATGATATGAATGGATGTATTCCAATGTTATACATGTGTTGTGTTGGCATTGAGCATGAGTATGATTTGTGTTGATATTGAGTATGATATTTGAGTTGATGTGCCGTTACTGAATGTGTGATACGATTAGGGTGATTAATGTGTTAAATTACTTAACATGGCATTATATTCTATAATGCTTATTATATCGATTGAGGAACTCACCCTTACAACTATTTTTCAGGTAACGAGCAGTGATTGAGTAGAAGCTAGTGCTTGGAGTCTAGTGTAGTCTCCTTAGTGGGTCATGCTCTGATAGATGTAACATCGGGATGGGATGCTTTGAATGTTTTATTGATTGGTTGTGAACCATTTTGCATGTAATATGTTACATGTTTTGAATGACCGATTTGATCTCTATCCGCTGCGTATGGTGCAATACTTTATGTTTTGAGTTAAATAATGAGCATGACTAAATATTATGACGAATGGTGTGAAGTGATTGTGTGACACCCTTAATTGCATGATTACTCTGATTTATATACGTTATTTTAATTAAATATTTGGGGTATTTTAGAAGGGTGTTACATTAGTGGTATCAGAGCATAGTCGGTCGAGTCGAGTCGTAATTATTCTGTTTTCCCTGTACGGGATAGGTGTTGTGTAACCCTATCAGTACTTATTGTTTTAGCTTGTTGGGTTTTCAGAATAGAGATGGCTGGAAGAGGTAGAGATGATGCTGCGATTGCTGAGGCTCTGGGTATGCTGGCTGGAGTACTTGGGGAAATCCAAATGTTGTGGGAATGGGAGCTGCTCGTCAACTGAGTGAGTTCCAGAAGAACAATCCTCCAATGTTCAAGGGAGCATACGATCCAGATGGCGCTCAGAAGTGGTTGAAGGAGATCGAGAGAATCTTCCGAGTGACTGAGTGTGCCGATAACCAGAAGGTCAGGTTCGGTACGCATATGCTGTCAGAGGAAGCAGATGATTGGTGGGTTGCTACCCGCACTGAGTTGGAATCTGCTGGGAATGCTGAGATCACTTGGGCTGTGTTCAGAGAGAGATTCCTGAGGAAGTACTTTCCAGAAGATGTCAGAGGAAAGAAAGAGATAGAGTTCTTAGAATTGAAGCAGGGTAACAAGTCTGTTACTGAGTATGCTGCTAAGTTCACAGAGCTGTCAAAGTATTACACTCCCTATGATGAGGCTACTGGGGAATTCTCGAAATGTGTGAAGTTTGAGAACGGGTTACGTCCTGAGATCAAGCAGGCTATTGGGTATCAGCGGATTAGAGTGTTTTCTGATTTGGTTGACTGTTGCAGGATTTTTGAACAGGATACCAAGGCCAGAGCGGAAAGCTATCAGCAGAGGGTGGATAGGAAAGGCAAGAATCAGAATGATCGTGGGAAACCGTATGCAGCTGGAAAAGGTTTCCAGAGACAGAGTGGGATGAAGAGGCCTAGTGGGGGAGACTCTAGTGCTCCTGCTAAGTGTTACAGATGTGGTCAGGCGGGACATCGTTTCCACGAGTGTACCAGTGCTGAGAAGAAGTGTTTCAAGTGTGGTAAAGGTGGTCATTTGGCTGCAGAGTGCCGGTTGAAGACTCTGACTTGCTTCAACTGTGGAGAGGTGGGTCATATCAGTCCACAGTGTCCTAAGCCAAAGAAAGAGAACCAGTCGGGAGGCAAGGTCTTTGCTTTATCGGGTTCTGAGACTTTTGCAGACGATCGTTTGATCCGAGGTACGTGTTATATTAATGGCTTTCCTCTTGTAGCTATTATTGACACAGGTGCTACTCATTCCTTTATATCCTTGGACTGTGTTGTGAAACTTAAGTTAGAGATATCTGAGATGCATGGAAGTATGGTGATTGATACTCCTGCGAAGGGTTCAGTGACTACTACTTCAGTTTGTTTAAATTGTCCTTTGAGTATTTTTGGTAGAGACTTTGGGATGGACCTAGTGTGTCTTCCATTAGTACAGATTGATGTTATCTTGGGTATGAACTGGTTGGTGTTTAACCGAGTTTCTATCAACTGTTTTGATAAGACTGTGATATTTCCTGAGATTGAGGAAGGTAAGGATTTGTTTCTATCAGTAAAGCAGGTGAATGAGGAAGTAGCAGGTGGAGCAGAGTTGTTTATGCTGTTAGCGACTTTGGAGGCTAAAGATAAACTGGTGATTGGCGATCTAACCGTGGTGTGTGATTTTCCTGATGTGTTCCCTGAAGAAGTGAATGAATTGCCGCCAGAGCGTGAAGTTGAATTCTTGATTGATTTGGTACCTGGTACTAGACCGATATCGATGGCTCCGTACCGTATGTCTGCTGTTGAGTTAGCTGAATTGAAGAGTCAGCTGGAAGATCTGTTGGATAAGAAATTTATTCGTCCGAGTGTGTCACCGTGGGGTGCACCAGTGTTATTGGTTAAGAAGAAAGAAGGTACTATGAGGTTGTGTGTGGACTACAGGCAACTGAATAAAGTGACGATCAAGAATCGGTATCCTTTGCCGAGGATTGATGATTTGATGGATCAGTTGGTTGGTGCGAGTGTGTTCAGCAAGATAGATTTGAGATCGGGATATCATCAGATACGTGTGAAAACTGAGGATATTCAGAAGACTGCTTTCAGAACAAGGTATGGACATTATGAGTATTCTGTAATGCCTTTTGGTGTGACTAATGCGCCTGGAGTATTCATGGAGTATATGAATAGGATTTTCCATCCGTACCTAGACAAGTTTGTCGTGGTGTTTATTGATGACATTTTGGTGTATTCGAAATCTGAAGAAGAGCATGCTGAGCATTTGAGAGTGGTTTTAGAAGTTCTACGAGAAAAGAAGTTATTTGCTAAACTGTCCAAGTGTGAATTTTGGTTAGAAGAGGTTAGTTTTCTTGGTCATGTGATTTCAAGAGGTGGTGTTGCTGTTGATCCTTCTAAGATAGAAGCGGTATCTAAGTGGGAAGCTCCGAAGTCTGTTGCTGAGATTCGAAGTTTCCTTGGTTTGGCTGGTTATTATAGGAAGTTTATTGAGGGATTTTCTAAGTTGGCGTTACCGTTGACGATGTTGACTAGAAAGGGGCAAGCTTTTGTTTGGGACTCAAAATGTGAAGAAGGTTTCCAAGAGTTAAAGAGAAGGTTAACTACTGCTCCTATTCTGATATTACCGAGTTCGTCGGAACTATTTGAGGTTTACTGTGATGCTTCGTTGTTGGGTTTGGGTGGTGTGTTGATGCAGAATAAGCAGGTTATAGCTTATGCTTCGAGACAACTGAGGGTTCATGAGAGGAACTATCCAACGCACGATTTAGAGTTGGCAGCTGTGGTTTTTGTTCTGAAGTTGTGGAGGCATTATTTGTACGGGTCAAGATTTGAAGTTTTCAGTGACCATAAGAGTTTAAAGTATTTGTTTGATCAGAAAGAGCTGAATATGAGACAGAGGAGATGGTTAGAGTTTCTGAAGGATTATGACTTTGGTTTGAATTACCATCCGGGTAAAGCAAACGTGGTGGCTGATGCATTGAGTCGGAAATCATTGCATATATCTATGTTAATGGTTAAGGAATTGGATTTAATTGAGCAGTTTAGAGACTTGAGTTTGGTGTGTGAGAGTACTCACAATAGTGTTAAATTGGGAATGTTGAAGTTAACGAGTAGTATTCTGGATGAGATTAGAGAGGGTCAGAAATCCGATGTGCTTTTGGTTGATAAGTTGACTTTAGTGAATCAAGGTCAAGGTTGGTGAATTCAGAGTTGATGAGAATGGTATTTTGAAATTTGGGAATCGGGTGTGTATTCCGGATGTTACCGAACTTAGAAGAGTATTCTTGAGGAAGGACATCGTAGTGGCCTGAGTATTCATCCTGGAGCTACGAAGATGTATCATGATCTGAAAAGTTATTTTGGTGGCCGGGAATGAAAAGATGAAAAGAGAAATTGCGAGTTTTGTTTATTCCTGTTTGACTTGTCAGAAGTCAAAGATTGAGCATCAGAAGCCGTCTGGGCTAATGCAACCGTTGGCTATTCCAGAGTGGAAGTGGGGATAGTATCAGTATGGATTTTGTTTCTGGTTTACGAGGACAATTAAGAATTTGAATCCATTTGGGTGATTGTTGACAGATTGACGAATCGGCTCATTTCATTCCGATCAGAATGGATTATCCGTTAGAGAGATTAGCCGAGTTGTATATTGAGAAGATTGTAAGTTGCATGGTATTCCGTCGAGTATTGTTTCGGACAGAGACCGAGATTTACATCGAAGTTCGGGAGGTTTGCAGAAGGCTTTGGGAACTAAGCTGAGATTGAGTTCTGCATATCATCCGCAGACTGATGGTCAGACTGAGAGGACGATTCAGTCACTGGAGGATCTTTTGAGAGCTTGTGTTTTGGAAAAGGGAGGTGCTTGGATTGTTATTTACCTTTGATTGAGTTTACCTACAACAATAGTTTTCCTTCGAGCATTGGTATGGCACCGTTTGAAGCTTTGTATGGTAGGAGATGTCGGACGCCTTTATGTTGGTATGAGTCCGGTGAGAGTGCTGTGGTTGGACCGGAGATTGTTTCAATAAACTACGGAAAAGATTAAGTGTAAGAACAAAAATTGTTCTACAACAGATTCCATGATTTTGATGATAACAAAGGATGGAACCAAAATGGCACCCTAACGAAAAGTTTCTAAGTGTGCAGGGTTCTAAAGAAAGAAGAAAACAAATCTGATGATGTCATCAGATGCCAAAACAAGATCAGATGCCAAATCTCAAGTATCAGAAGCATCTAAAGTGGAATCTCATTCAAGAAGCTCTGACTCTGGACACAAACTACAAAGTATCAGAAGCATCTGAATATGAAGTAAAGTCTAGACGCTCTGACTCTGAATTAATGCCTTCTGTAAAACTCTGGAAGTTATCAGCGCCATCTGAACTTTCAAGAAATAACATCAGAAGCAAGATTCTCCAGATACACGAAGACTCTAATCAGAATTGTTAATCATGATGAAGTAACGTTTAAGCCAAGTTAAAGTTCTGCAAATGAATTTCCTCAATTAGAAAGAGACGTTAATCTCCACTTCCAAGAGAGAAGATACTAATTGTGGTAAGTAGTCACTTCCAAGAGAAAAAGTCTACTGCAGAAGCTATTAATGGAATGGCGTAACTACATCTCAATATCCAACAGATTCAACGCTACTTCAACTCTACTTCAACTCCTATAAATAGAGAAGAAATCTCATTCAGTAAAATACAAGAAATCAACTAGCCAAAACTATACTGAATTATTTCACGCTCAAGAAAAATCATCTTTGTTCTTCAAAGAATTTCACTAAGCTTTTGCTTATCAAGTGAAAAATCTGTTCTTAAATTGTAATACTTGTTTTCTTAGGAAGCACTCCAGATTACATATCTTGTATCTATTTTTATTTGATTTCCTCAAGTGACTCTTGTAGTCTGTAGACTTGAGAGGACTAAGAGATTTTCTCTCTCTTAGGGGTTGTTTGTAATCTTTCAAGATAGTGGATTAAGTCCTTGTTGAAGGCGAAATCACCTTGGCCGGGTGGACTGGAGTAGCTTTGTGTTATAAGCGAACCAGTATAAATCATTGTGTGATTTCATTTTGCAAAAGCGCTTATTTTTCAAACAATTCAAACCCCCCCTTTCTTGTTTTTCTCACCTTCAATTGGTATCAGAGCTCCGGCTCTGTTATTGATTTTTAATCAAACACTTAACCGTGCTGGAAAGATAGAATAGAAAGTTTCTTCTAGGTTATGATGCTGACCTCTGGGACATTGTCACAGAAGGATACAAACCTCCAGTCTCAAATGGAGCTGAAATTCCCAGAAGCAAAATGTCAGAAGATCAGAAACGTGAGTTCAAAAATCATCACAAGGCCAGAACAATACTTCTAAATGCTATATCATACAACGAATACGAAAAGATCACCAACAGAGAGATGGCTAAAGATATACTTGACTCTCTGAAGATGACCCATGAAGGAAACTCCCAAGTCAAGGAGGACGAAGGGCTCTGGCGTTGATCCAGAAATATGAAGCCTTCAAGATGGAAGATGACGAAGCACTAGAAGCTATGTTTTCCAGATTCCAAACTCTATTGCAGGTCTTAAAGTGCTAGAACAAGGGATTACGACTGCAGATCATGTTAAGAAGATTGTCAGAAGTCTGCCAAAGAAATGGAGACCAATGGTTACTGCTCTGAAGTTATCAAAGGATCTGAACAATATCAGCCTTGAAGACTTGTTAGTTCTCTCAGAAGCCATGAGATAGAAAGGAGGAGGATGAGCCTCAGAAAAGGAACAAGTCAGTGGCGCTGAAGTCTAGACCTGAAAGACGGAAGTCAGACAGAACCAAGGCTCTTCAAGCAGAAAACTGCAGACATGATGACCTGAACCGGAAGACTCTTAAACAACAACTTCAGAAGATCAAGACCAAAGGGGATCGATCAGAGTCAACTTCAAAAGGTAAACCTAACAAAGATATTACCTGTTTTTGAATGTAAAGAAACAGGTCATTACAGAAATGAATGCCCCAAGCTGAAGAAAGACAACTCTAAGAAAGAAAGCTTCAAAAAATACCTTCAGAACAAAGAAGGGATTAATGGCCACCTGGGACGATAGTGAATCCGATCATCAGAATCTGACTCTGATGAACAGGCCAACGTAGCTCTTATGGCTACCACATCCAGCAGCTCAGATGAAGAATCTGAAGAGGTATTTTCTGAACTTTCTAGATCTGACTTAGACTTGAATCATGTTATCAGAAACTCTTACCTCTCTTCAGAAAATAAAACAAAAAGTTAAAAACATTAAAGGCCTTCTTAAAGCAAAATCTGAAGAGTGTAGTAAACTTGAGACAAACAATTCTAGCAAGAGATAATACAATCATATCTTTAACGTTAGAAAGAGATGAAAGCTAAAACGAAAAGCTTAGAATTAGAAGAAGTGTTGTCTCAAGCACCACAAACTTCAAATGAAATTATTATAAATATGAAGAAGCCTTTCAGAAGTTTCTAAAGAGTGGAATAGATAGGAGTATTATGGCATCCATGATTTATGGAGTAAGTCAGAATAATAAAAGGGGAATTGGGTATGATTCTGATTCTGATAAAACTCTCTACCAGTAACCAGCTTAAAATCTCCTTTTTCATATCATTACACACACACACAAGAACAAAAATTTAAGAATGCTAGAAGACCCAAAGTTATAAAAAACTCTGGGAAGACTAATCTAAAAGGACCCAAGAGATTCTGGGTACCGAAAGATAAGATTATCTATGTTGCAGATATCCTATGCAGCAAAGTTCAGACACCAGTCATGGTACCTGGACTCTGGATGCTCGCGACATATGACGGGAAGAAAGTCTATGTTCCAAAGCCTGGAACTTAAAGACGCTGGATTTGTAGGCTTCGGAGGAGATCAGAAAGGAAGGATCAGAGGCTCCGGAACTATTGGTAATGGTACTTCCCTCTATATCTGATGTTCTTTATGTAGAAGGATTAATGCATAACTTGTTATCCTAAGTCAATTAAGTGATAACGGTTATGATGTAATCTTAATCAAAAACACTGTGGAAAGCATTAGTCAGAACGATGGCTCTGTCTTTTCACAGGCAAGAGGAAAAACAACATTTATAAAATAAATCTTTTCTGATTTAAAAGATCAAAATGTTAAATGTTTAATGTCAGTTCACGAAGAGCAAGGGTAGGCATAGACGCTTATGGCCACATTAGAATGAGAAAACTCTCTCAGCTAACTAAACTTGATTAGTCAGAGGCTTACCTAAACTGAAGTTTCTTTCAGATGCTTGTGTGAAGCTTGTCAAAAGGAAAGTTTCAAAAACATCTTTTAAAAAGAAAAATGTTGTTTCTACCTCTAGCCTCTGGAGCTTTTACATTGACTTATTCGGTCCTGTGAAAACCACATCAGTCAATGGAAAGAAGTATGGACTAGTAATCGTTGATGATTACAGCGCGCTGGACATGGGTAAAATTCCTAAAGCAAAGAGTGAGTCTCACTCTGTATTCACCAGTTCTGTTTCAAAGTGCAAAAAGAATTTGACTCTAAAATTGTTAGAGTAGAAGTGATCATGGTGGAGAATTTGAAAATAAAGATTTTGAAGAATTATTTGATTCTAATGGAATATCCCATGATTCTCCTGCCCTAGAACTCCACAACAAATGGAGTTTGTAGAGAGGGAATAGGACACTCCAAGAAATGGCCAGAACCATGATCAATGAAACAAATGTAGCAAAGCACTTTTGGGCAGAAGCTGTAAATACAGCGTGTTACATTCAGAATAGAATCTCTATTAGACCTATTCTGGAAAAGACTCCTATGAACTGTGTACGGGAAGAAGAAACAACCCAACTTTATATTTTCATCTTTTGGATGCATTTGTTTTATATTAAATACTAAAGAACATCTAAACAAGTTGATTCCAAAGCACAGAA
>NW_026113171.1:0-37422 GCF_024323335.1 Lathyrus oleraceus | reverse complement strand
AGAAGATTGATAGTGTTATTAGTGTTCTTGTTTTGCTAAATTTTGTATATTGTTATCAAGAAATGAGAAGATTGATAGTGTTATTAGTGTTCTTGTTTTGCTAAATTTTGTATATTGTTATCAAGAAATGAGAAGGTTGATAGTGTTATTAGTGTTCTTGTTTTGCTAATTTTTGTATATTGTTATCAAGAAATGAGAAGATTGATAGTGTTATTAGTGTTCTTGTTATCAAGAACATTTAACGCTGACCCTTTACCAAAATCTCCCAAAAATGAAAGGCATTGCCATGGGAATTCTCCATGCTTCTGTTAGTCAAATAAGGATATGGAAGATCACAACTAGGACGATGTAAGCCATGACGCACTGTTCGTTGGAATTTATGATGGCTTCAAAGGCCAACCGCTGCTTCCTATATCCGTACGCACATCTTTAGGACTCTATTACGTGAGTTATTTTTTTGCTTCTTTTTTCTTAGCATACTTACCTGTATATTGTTATGAAGAAATGAAAAGATTGATAGTGTTATTAGTGTTCTTGTTTTGCTAAATTTTGTATATTGTTATCAAGAAATGAGAAGATCGATTGTGTTATTAGTGTTCTTGTTTTGCTAAATTTTGTATATTGTTAACAAGAATGAGAAGATTGATAGTGTTATTAGTGTTCTTGTTTTGCTAAATTTTGTATATTGTTATCAAGAAATAAGGAGATTGATAATGTGTTAGTGTTCTTGTTTTGCTAAATTTTGTATATTGTTATCAAGAAATGAGAAGATTGATAGTGTTATTAGTGTTCTTGTTTTGCTAAATTTGTATATTGTTATCAAGAAATGAGAAGATTGATAGTGTTATTAGTGTTGTTGTTTTGCTAAATTTTGTATATTGTTATCTAGAAATTAGAAGATTGATAGTGTTATTAGTGTTCTTGTTTTGCTAATTTTGTATATTGTTATCAAGAAATGAGAAGATTGATAGTGTTATTAGTGTTCTTGTTTCGCTAAATTTTGTATATTGTTGTCAAGAAATGAGAAGATTGATAGTGTTATTAGTGTTCTTGTTTTGCTAAATTTTGTATATTGTTATCAAAAAATGAGAAGATTGATAGTGTTACTAGTGTTCTTGTTTTGCTAAATTTTGTATATTGTTATCAAGAAATGAGAAGATTGATAGTGTTATTAGTGTTCTTGTTTTGCTAAATTTTGTATATTGTTATCAAGAAATGAGAAGATTGATAGTGTTATTAGTGTTCTTGTTTTGCTAAATTTTGTATATTGTTATCAAGAAATGAGAAGATTGATAGTGTTATTAGTGTTCTTGTTTTGCTAAATTTTTGTATATCTTATCAAGAAATGAGAAGATTGATAGTGTTATTAGTGTTCTTGTTTTGCTAAATTTTGTATATTGTTATCAAGAAATGAGAAGATTGATAGTGTTATTAGTGTTCTTGTTTGCTAAATTTTGTATATTGTTATCAAGAAATGAGAAGATTGATAGTGTTATTAGTGTTCTTGTTATCAAGAAACATTTAACGCTGACCCTTTACCAAAATCTCCCAAAAATGAAAGGCATTGCCAGGGGGAATTCTCCATGGCTTCTGTTAGTCAAATAAGGATATGGAAGATCACAACTAGGACGATGTAAGCCATGACGCACTGTTCTTGAATTTATGATGGCTTCAAAGGCCCACCGCTGCTTCCTATATCCGTACGCACATCTTTAGGACTCTACTACGTGAGTTTTTTTTTTTGCTTCTTTTTTCTTAGCATACTTACCTGTATATTGTTATGAAGAAATGAAAAGATTGATAGTGTTATTAGTGTTCTTGTTTTGCTAAATTTTGTATATTGTTATCAAGAAATGAGAAGATTGATAGTGTTATTAGTGTTCTTGTTTTGCTAAATTTTGTATATTGTTATCAAGAAATGAGAAGATTGATAGTGTTTTAGTGTTCTTGTTTTGCTAAATTTTGTATATTGTTATCAAGAAATGAGAAGATTGATAGTGTTATTAGTGTTCTTGTTTTGCTAAATTTGTATATTGTTATCTAGAAATGAGAAGATTGATAGTGTTATTAGTGTTCTTGTTTTGCTAAATTTGTATATTGTTATCTAGAAATGAGAAGATTGATAGTGTTATTAGTGTTGTTGTTTTGCTAAATTTTGTATATTGTTATCTAAAATTAGAAGATTGATAGTGTTATTAGTGTTCTTGTTTTGCTAATTTTGTATATTGTTATCAAGAAATGAGAAGATTGATAGTGTTATTAGTGTTCTTGTTTCGCTAAATTTTGTATATTGTTGTCAAGAAATGAGAAGATTGATAGTGTTATTAGTGTTCTTGTTTTGCTAAATTTTGTATATTGTTATCAAAAAATGAGAAGATTGATAGTGTTACTAGTGTTCTTGTTTTGCTAAATTTTGTATATTGTTATCAAGAAATGAGAAGATTGATAGTGTTATTAGTGTTCTTGTTTTGCTAAATTTGTATATTGTTATCAAGAAATGAGAAGATTGATAGTGTTATTAGTGTTCTTGTTTTGCTAAATTTTGTATATTGTTATCAAGAAATGAGAAGATTGATAGTGTTATTAGTGTTCTTGTTTTTGCTAAATTTTGTATATTGTTATCAAGAAATAAGAAGATTGATAGTGTTATTAGTGTTCTTGTTTTGCTAAATTTTGTATATTGTTATCAAGAAATGAGAAGATTGATAGTGTTATTAGTGTTCTTGTTTTGCTAAATTTGTATATTGTTATCAAGAAATGAGAAGGTTGATAGTGTTATTAGTGTTCTTGTTTTGCTAATTTTGTATATTGTTATCAAGAAATGAGAAGATTGATAGTGTTATTAGTGTTCTTGTTATCAAAAACATTAACGCTGACCCTTTACCAAATCTCCCAAAATGAAAGGCATTGCCATGGGGAATTCTCCATGGCTTCTTTTAGTTCAAATAAGGATATTGAGATCACAACAACTAGGACGATGTAAGCCATGACGCACTGTTCGTTGGAATTTATGATGGCTTCAAAGGCCACACCGCTGCTTCCTATATCCTTACGCACATCTTTAGGACTCTATTACGTGAGTTATTTTTTTGCTTCTTTTTTCTTAGCATACTTACCTGTATATTGTTATGAAGAAATGAAAAGATTGATAGTGTTATTAGTGTTCTTGTTTTGCTAAATTTTGTATATTGTTATCAAGAAATGAGAAGATTGATAGTGTTATTAGTGTTCTTGTTTTGCTAAATTTTGTATATTGTTATCAAAAAATGAGAAGATTGATAGTGTTTTAGTGTTCTTGTTTTGCTAAATTTTGTATATTGTTATCAAGAAATGAGAAGATTGATAGTGTTATTAGTGTTCTTGTTTTGCTAAATTTTGTATATTGTTATCAAGAAATGAGAAGATTGATAGTGTTATTAGTGTTCTTGTTTTGCTAAATTTGTATATTGTTATCAAGAAATGAGAAGATTGATAGTGTTATTAGTGTTCTTGTTTTGCTAAATTTTGTATATTGTTATCTAGAAATTAGAAGATTGATAGTGTTATTAGTGTTCTTGTTTTGCTAATTTTGTATATTGTTATCAAGAAATGAGAAGATTGATAGTGTTATTAGTGTTCTTGTTTCGCTAATTTTGTATATTGTTGTCAAGAAATGAGAAGATTGATAGTGTTATTAGTGTTCTTGTTTTGCTAAATTTTGTATATTGTTATCAAAAAATGAGAAGATTGATAGTGTTTTACTAGTGTTCTTGTTTTGCTAAATTTTGTATATTGTTATCAAGAAATGAGAAGATTGATAGTGTTATTAGTGTTCTTGTTTTGCTAAATTTTGTATATTGTTATCAAGAAATGAGAAGATTGATAGTGTTATTAGTGTTCTTGTTTTGCTAAATTTTGTATATTGTTATCAAGAAATGAGAAGATTGATAGTGTTATTAGTGTTCTTGTTTTGCTAAATTTTGTATATTGTTATCAAGAAATAAGAAGATTGATAGTGTTATTAGTGTTCTTGTTTTGCTAAATTTTGTATATTGTTATCAAGAAATGAGAAGATTGATAGTGTTATTAGTGTTCTTGTTTTGCTAAATTTTGTATATTGTTATCAGAAATGAGAAGTTGATAGTGTTATTAGTGTTCTTGTTTTGCTAATTTTGTATATTGTTATCAAGAAATGAGAAGATTGATAGTGTTATTAGTGTTCTTGTTTCAAGAAACATTTACTTGACCCTTTACCAAAATCTCCCAAAATGAAAGGCATTGCCATGGGAATTCTCCATGGCTTCTGTTAGTCAATAAGGATATTGAAGATCACAACTATGACGAGTAAGCCATGACGCACTGTTCGTTGAATTTATGATGGCTTCAAAGGCCCACCGCTGCTTCCTATATCCGTACGCACATCTTTAGGACTCTATTACGTGAGTATTTTTTTGCTTCTTTTTTCTTAGCATACTTACCTGTATATTGTTAGAGAAATGAAAAGATTGATAGTGTTATTAGTGTTCTTGTTTTGCTAAATTTTGTATATTGTTATCAAGAAATGAGAAGATTGATAGTGTTATTAGTGTTCTTGTTTTGCTAAATTTTGTATATTGTTATCAAGAAATGAGAAGATTGATAGTGTTTTTAGTGTTCTTGTTTTGCTAAATTTGTATATTGTTATCAAGAAATGAGAAGATTGATAGTGTTATTAGTGTTCTTGTTTTGCTAATTTTGTATATTGTTATCAAGAAATGAGAAGATTGATAGTGTTATTAGTGTTCTTGTTTTGCTAATTTTGTATATTGTTATCAAGAAATGAGAAGATTGATAGTGTTATTAGTGTTGTTGTTTTGCTAAATTTGTATATTGTTATCTAGAAATTAGAAGATTGATAGTGTTTTTAGTGTTCTTGTTTTGCTAATTTTGTATATTGTTATCAAGAAATGAGAAGATTGATAGTGTTATTAGTGTTCTTGTTTCGCTAAATTTTGTATATTGTTGTCAAGAAATGAGAAGATTGATAGTGTTAGTGTTCTTGTTTTGCTAAATTTTGTATATTGTTATCAAAAATGAGAAGATTGATAGTGTTACTAGTGTTCTTGTTTTGCTAAATTTTGTATATTGTTATCAAGAAATGAGAAGATTGATAGTGTTATTAGTGTTCTTGTTTTGCTAAATTTTGTATATTGTTATCAAGAATGAGAAGATTGATAGTGTTATTAGTGTTCTTGTTTTGCTAAATTTTGTATATTGTTATCAAGAAATGAGAAGATTGATAGTGTTATTAGTGTTCTTGTTTTGCTAAATTTGTATATTGTTATCAAGAAATAGAAGATTGATAGTGTTATTAGTGTTCTTGTTTTGCTAAATTTTGTATATTCTTATCAAGAAATGAGAAGATTGATAGTGTTATTAGTGTTCTTGTTTTGCTAAATTTTATATTGTTATCAAGAAATGAGAAGGTTGATAGTGTTATTAGTGTTCTTGTTTTGCTAATTTTGTATATTGTTATCAAGAAATGAGAAGATTGATAGTGTTATTAGTGTTCTTGTTATCAAGAAACATTTAACGCTGACCCTTTACCAAAATCTCCCAAAATGAAAGGCATTGCCATGGGGATTCTCCATGGCTTCTGTTAGTCAAATAAGGATATGGAAGATCACAACTAGGACGATGTAAGCCATGACGCACTGTTCGTTGGAATTTATGATGGCTTCAAAGGCCACACCGCTGCTTCCTATATCCGTACGCACATCTTTAGGACTCTATTACGTGAGTTATTTTTTTGCTTCTTTTTTCTTAGCATACTTACCTGTATATTGTTATGAAGAAATGAAAAGATTGATAGTGTTATTAGTGTTCTTGTTTTGCTAAATTTTGTATATTGTTATCAAGAAATGAGAAGATTGATAGTGTTATTAGTGTTCTTGTTTTGCTAAATTTTGTATATTGTTATCAAGAAATGAGAAGATTGATAGTGTTTTTAGTGTTCTTGTTTTGCTAAATTTTGTATATTGTTATCAAAAAATGAGAAGATTGATAGTGTTATTAGTGTTCTTGTTTTGCTAATTTTGTATATTGTTATCTAGAAATGAGAAGATTGATAGTGTTATTAGTGTTCTTGTTTTGCTAAATTTGTATATTGTTATCAAGAAATGAGAAGATTGATAGTGTTATTAGTGTTATTGTTTTGCTAAATTTTGTATATTGTTATCTAGAAATTAGAAGATTGATAGTGTTATTAGTGTTCTTGTTTTGCTAATTTTGTATATTGTTATCAAGAAATGAGAAGATTGATAGTGTTATTAGTGTTCTTGTTTCGCTAAATTTTGTATATTGTTGTCAAGAAATGAGAAGATTGATAGTGTTATTAGTGTTCTTGTTTTGCTAAATTTTGTATATTGTTATCAAGAAATGAGAAGATTGATAGTGTTATTAGTGTTCTTGTTTTGCTAAATTTTGTATATTGTTATCAAGAAATGAGAAGATTGATAGTGTTATTAGTGTTCTTGTTTTGCTAAATTTTGTATATTGTTATCAAGAAATGAGAAGATTGATAGTGTTATTAGTGTTCTTGTTTTGCTAATTTTTGTATATTGTTATCAAGAAATGAGAAGATTGATAGTGTTATTAGTGTTCTTGTTATCAAGAAACATTTAACGTGACCCTTTACCAAAATCTCCCAAAAATGAAAGTGCATTGCCATGGGATTCTCCATGGCTTCTGTTAGTCAAATAAGATATGGAAGATCACAACTATGGACGATTAAGCCTGACGCACTGTTCGTTGGAATTTATGATGGCTTCAAAGGCCACACCGTGCTTCCTATATCCGTACGACATCTTTAGGACTCTATTACGTGGTTATTTTTTTTGTTTTCTTTTTTTCTTAGCATACTTACCTGTATATTGTTATGAAGAAATGAAAAGATTGATAGTGTTATTAGTGTTCTTGTTTTGCTAAATTTTGTATATTGTTATCAAGAAATGAGAAGATTGATAGTGTTTTTAGTGTTCTTGTTTTGCTAAATTTTGTATTGTTATCAAGAAATGAGAAGATTGATAGTGTTATTAGTGTTCTTGTTTTGCTAATTTTGTATATTGTTATCAAGAAATGAGAAGATTGATAGTGTTATTAGTGTTCTTGTTTTGCTAATTTGTATATTGTTATCAAAAATGAGAAGATTGATAGTGTTATTAGTGTTCTTGTTTTGCTAAATTTTGTATATTGTTATCTAGAAATGAGAAGATTGATAGTGTTATTAGTGTTCTTGTTTTGCTAATTTTGTATATTGTTATCAAGAAATGAGAAGATTGATAGTGTTATTAGTGTTCTTGTTTTGCTAAATTTTGTATATTGTTATCAAGAAATGAGAAGATTGATAGTGTTATTAGTGTTCTTGTTTTGCTAAATTTTGTATTTGTTATCAAAAAATGAGAAGATTGATAGTGTTATTAGTGTTCTTGTTTGCTAAATTTTGTATATTGTTATCAAGAAATGAGAAGATTGATAGTGTTATTAGTGTTCTTGTTTTGCTAAATTTGTATATTGTTATCAAGAAATGAGAAGGTTGATAGTGTTATTAGTGTTCTTGTTTTGCTAATTTTTGTATATTGTTATCAAGAAATGAGAAGATTGATAGTGTTATTAGTGTTCTTGTTATCAAAAACATTAACGCTGACCCTTACCAAATCTCCCAAAAATGAAAGGCATTGCCATGGGGAATTCTCCATGGCTTCTGTTAGTCAATAAGATATGGAAGATCACAACTAGGACGATGTAAGCCATGACGCACTGTTCGTTGGAATTTATGATGGCTTCAAAGGCCACACCGCTGCTTCCTATATCCGTACGCACATCTTTAGGACTCTATTACGTGAGTTATTTTTTTGCTTCTTTTTTCTTAGCATACTTACCTGTATATTGTTATGAAGAAATGAAAAGATTGATAGTGTTATTAGTGTTCTTGTTTTGCTAAATTTTGTATATTGTTATCAAGAAATGAGAAGATTGATAGTGTTATTAGTGTTCTTGTTTTGCTAAATTTTGTATATTGTTATCAAGAAATGAGAAGATTGATAGTGTTTTTAGTGTTCTTGTTTTGCTAAATTTTGTATATTGTTATCAAGAAATGGAAGATTGATAGTGTTATTAGTGTTCTTGTTTTGCTAAATTTGTATATTGTTATCAAGAAATGAGAAGATTGATAGTGTTATTAGTGTTCTTGTTTTGCTAAATTTGTATATTGTTATCTAGAAATGAGAAGATTGATAGTGTTATTAGTGTTCTTGTTTTGCTAAATTTTGTATATTGTTATCTAGAAATTAGAAGATTGATAGTGTTATTAGTGTTCTTGTTTTGCTAAATTTTGTATATTGTTATCAAGAAATGAGAAGATTGATAGTGTTATTAGTGTTCTTGTTTTGCTAAATTTTGTATATTGTTATCAAGAAATGAGAAGATTGATAGTGTTGTTAGTGTTCTTGTTTTGCTAAATTTTGTATATTGTTATCAAGAAATGAGAAGATTGATAGTGTTATTAGTGTTCTTGTTTTTCTAAATTTTGTATATTGTTATCAAGAAACGAGAAGATTGATAGTGTTATTAGTGTTCTTGTTTTGCTAAATTTTGTATATTGTTATCAAGAAACGAGAAGATTGATAGTGTTATTAGTGTTCTTGTTTTGCTAATTTTGTATATTGTTATCAAGAAATGAGAAGATTGATAGTGTTATTAGTGTTCTTGTTTTGCTAAATTTTGTATATTGTTATCAAGAAATGAGAAGATTGATAGTGTTATTAGTGTTCTTGTTTTGCTAAATTTTGTATATTGTTATCTAGAAATTAGAAGATTGATAGTGTTATTAGTGTTCTTGTTTTGCTAATTTTGTATATTGTTATCAAGAAATGAGAAGATTGATAGTGTTATTAGTGTTCTTGTTTCGCTAAATTTTGTATATTGTTGTCAAGAAATGAGAAGATTGATAGTGTTATTAGTGTTCTTGTTTTGCTAAATTTTGTATATTGTTATCAAGAAATGAGAAGATTGATAGTGTTATTAGTGTTGTTGTTTTGCTAAATTTTGTATATTGTTATCTAGAAATTAGAAGATTGATAGTGTTATTAGTGTTCTTGTTTTGCTAAATTTGTATATTGTTATCAAGAAATGAGAAGATTGATAGTGTTATTAGTGTTCTTGTTTTGCTAAATTTTGTATATTGTTATCAAGAAATGAGAAGATTGATAGTGTTTTTTAGTGTTCTTGTTTTGCTAATTTGTGTATATTGTTATCAAGAAATGAGAAGATTGATAGTGTTATTAGTGTTCTTGTTTTGCTAAATTTGTATATTGTTATCTAGAAATGAGAAGATTGATAGTGTTATTAGTGTTCTTGTTTTGCTAAATTTGTATATTGTTATCTAGAAATTAGAAGATTGATAGTGTTATTAGTGTTCTTGTTTTGCTAAATTTTGTATATTGTTATCAAGAAATGAGAAGATTGATAGTGTTATTAGTGTTCTTGTTTTGCTAAATTTTGTATATTGTTATCAAGAAATAAGGAGATTGATAGTGTTGTTAGTGTTCTTGTTTTGCTAAATTTTGTATATTGTTATCAAGAAATGAGAAGATTGATAGTGTTATTAGTGTTCTTGTTTTTCTAAATTTTGTATATTGTTATCAAGAAATGAGAAGATTGATAGTGTTATTAGTGTTCTTGTTTTGCTAAATTTTGTATATTGTTATCAAGAACCGAGAAGATTGATAGTGTTATTAGTGTTCTTGTTTTGCTAATTTTGTATATTGTTATCAAGAAATGAGAAGATTGATAGTGTTATTAGTGTTCTTGTTTTGCTAATTTTGTATATTGTTATCAAGAAATGAGAAGATTGATAGTGTTATTAGTGTTCTTGTTTTGCTAAATTTTGTATATTGTTGTCAAGAAATGAGAAGATTGATAGTGTTATTAGTGTTCTTGTTTTGCTAAATTTTGTATATTGTTATCAAGAAATGAGAAGATTGATAGTGTTATTAGTGTTCTTGTTTTGCTAAATTTGTATATTGTTATCAAGAAATGAGAAGATTGATAGTGTTATTAGTGTTCTTGTTTTGCTAAATTTTGTATATTGTTATCAAGAAATGAGAAGGTTGATAGTGTTATTAGTGTTCTTGTTTTGCTAATTTTTGTATATTGTTATCAAGAAATGAGAAGATTGATAGTGTTATTAGTGTTCTTGTTATCAAGAAACATTTAACGCTGACCCTTTACCAAAATCTCCCAAAAATGAAAGGCATTGCCATGGGGAATTCTCCATGGCTTCTGTTAGTCAAATAAGGATATGGAAGATCACAACTAGGACGATGTAAGCCATGACGCACTGTTCGTTGGAATTTATGATGGCTTCAAAGGCCACACCGCTGCTTCCTATATCCGTACGCACATCTTTAGGACTCTATTACGTGAGTTATTTTTTTGCTTCTTTTTTCTTAGCATACTTACCTGTATATTGTTATGAAGAAATGAAAGATTGATAGTGTTATTAGTGTTCTTGTTTTGCTAAATTTTGTATATTGTTATCAAGAAATGAGAAGATTGATAGTGTTATTAGTGTTCTTGTTTTGCTAAATTTTGTATATTGTTATCAAGAAATGAGAAGATTGATAGTGTTTTTAGTGTTCTTGTTTTGCTAAATTTTGTATATTGTTATCAAGAAATGAGAAGATTGATAGTGTTATTAGTGTTCTTGTTTTGCTAAATTTGTATATTGTTATCAAGAAATGAGAAGATTGATAGTGTTATTAGTGTTCTTGTTTTGCTAAATTTGTATATTGTTATCTAGAAATTAGAAGATTGATAGTGTTATTAGTGTTGTTGTTTTGCTAAATTTTGTATATTGTTATCTAGAAATTAGAAGATTGATAGTGTTATTAGTGTTCTTGTTTTGCTAAATTTGTATATTGTTATCAAGAAATGAGAAGATTGATAGTGTTATTAGTGTTCTTGTTTTGCTAAATTTTGTATATTGTTATCAAGAAATAAGGAGATTGATAGTGTTGTTAGTGTTCTTGTTTTGCTAAATTTTGTATATTGTTATCAAGAAATGAGAAGATTGATAGTGTTATTAGTGTTCTTGTTTTTCTAAATTTTGTATATTGTTATCAAGAAACGAGAAGATTGATAGTGTTATTAGTGTTCTTGTTTTGCTAAATTTTGTATATTGTTATCAAGAAATGAGAAGATTGATAGTGTTATTAGTGTTCTTGTTTTGCTAATTTTGTATATTGTTATCTAGAAATGAGAAGATTGATAGTGTTATTAGTGTTCTTGTTTTGCTAAATTTGTATATTGTTATCAAGAAATGAGAAGATTGATAGTGTTATTAGTGTTCTTGTTTTGCTAAATTTTGTATATTGTTATCAAGAATTGAGAAGATTGATAGTGTTATTAGTGTTCTTGTTTTGCTAATTTTGTATATTGTTATCAAGAAATGAGAAGATTGATAGTGTTATTAGTGTTCTTGTTTTGCTAAATTTTGTATATTGTTGTCAAGAAATGAGAAGATTGATAGTGTTATTAGTGTTCTTGTTTTGCTAAATTTTGTATATTGTTATCTAGAAATTAGAAGATTGATAGTGTTATTAGTGTTGTTGTTTTGCTAAATTTTGTATATTGTTATCTAGAAATTAGAAGATTGATAGTGTTATTAGTGTTCTTGTTTCGCTAAATTTGTATATTGTTATCAAGAAATGAGAAGATTGATAGTGTTATTAGTGTTCTTGTTTTGCTAAATTTTGTATATTGTTATCAAGAAATGAGAAGATTGATAGTGTTTTTAGTGTTCTTGTTTTGCTAAATTTTGTATATTGTTATCAAGAAATGAGAAGATTGATAGTGTTATTAGTGTTCTTGTTTTGCTAAATTTGTATATTGTTATCTAGAAATGAGAAGATTGATAGTGTTATTAGTGTTCTTGTTTTGCTAAATTTGTATATTGTTATCTAGAAATTAGAAGATTGATAGTGTTATTAGTGTTGTTGTTTTGCTAAATTTTGTATATTGTTATCAAGAATTAGAAGATTGATAGTGTTATTAGTGTTCTTGTTTTGCTAAATTTTGTATATTGTTATCAAGAAATAAGAAGATTGATAGTGTTATTAGTGTCTTGTTTTGCTAAATTTTGTATATTGTTATCAGAAATGAAAATTGATAGTGTTATTAGTGTTCTTGAGTTTTTTCTAATTTTGTATATTGTTATCAAGAAATGAGAAAATTGATAGTGTTATTAGTGTTCTTGTTTTGCTAAATTTTGTATATTGTTATCAAGAAATGAGAAGATTGATAGTGTTATTAGTGTTCTTGTTTTGCTAATTTTGTATATTGTTATCTAGAAATGAGAAGATTGATAGTGTTATTAGTGTTCTTGTTTTGCTAATTTTGTATATTGTTATCAAGAAATGAGAAGATTGATAGTGTTATTAGTGTTCTTGTTTTGCTAAATTTTGTATATTGTTATCAGAAATGAGAAGATTGATAGTGTTATTAGTGTTCTTGTTTTGCTAAATTTTGTATATTGTTATCAAGAAATGAGAAGATTGATAGTGTTATTAGTGTTCTTGTTTTGCTAAATTTTGTATATTGTTATCAAGAAATGAGAAGATTGATAGTGTTATTAGTGTTCTTGTTTTGCTAAATTTTATATATTGTTATCAAGAAATGAGAAGGTTGATAGTGTTATTAGTGTTCTTGTTTTGCTAATTTTTGTATATTGTTATCAAGAAATGAGAAGATTGATAGTGTTATTAGTGTTCTTGTTATCAAGAAACATTTAACGCTGACCCTTTACCAAAATCTCCCAAAAATGAAAGGCATTGCCATGGGGAATTCTCCATGGCTTCTGTTAGTCAAATAAGGATATGGAAGATCACAACTAGGACGATGTAAGCCATGACGCACTGTTCGTTGGAATTTATGATGGCTTCAAAGGCCACACCGCTGCTTCCTATATCCGTACGCACATCTTTAGGACTCTATTACGTGAGTTATTTTTTGCTTCTTTTTTCTTAGCATACTTACCTGTATATTGTTATGAAGAAATGAAAGATTGATAGTGTTATTAGTGTTCTTGTTTTGCTAAATTTTGTATATTGTTATCAAGAAATGAGAAGATTGATAGTGTTATTAGTGTTCTTGTTTTGCTAAATTTTGTATATTGTTATCAAGAAATGAGAAGATTGATAGTGTTTTAGTGTTCTTGTTTTGCTAAATTTTGTATATTGTTATCAAGAAATGAGAAGATTGATAGTGTTATTAGTGTTCTTGTTTGCTAAATTTGTATATTGTTATCTAGAAATGAGAAGATTGATAGTGTTATTAGTGTTCTTGTTTTGCTAAATTGTATATTGTTATCTAGAATTAGAAGATTGATAGTGTTATTAGTGTTTTGTTTTGCTAATTTTTGTATATTGTTATCAGAAATTAGAAGATTGATAGTGTTATTAGTGTTCTTGTTTTGCTAAATTTGTATATTGTTATCAAGAAATGAGAAGATTGATAGTGTTATTAGTGTTCTTGTTTTGCTAAATTTTGTATATTGTTATCAAGAATAATGAGATTGATAGTGTTATTAGTGTTCTTGTTTTGCTAAATTTTGTATATTGTTATCAAAAATGAGAAGATTGATAGTGTTATTAGTGTTCTTGTTTTTTCTAAATTTTGTATATTGTTATCAAGAAATGAGAAGATTGATAGTGTTATTAGTGTTCTTGTTTTGCTAAATTTTGTATATTGTTATCAAGAAATGAGAAGATTGATAGTGTTATTAGTGTTCTTGTTTTGCTAATTTTGTATATTGTTATCAGAAATGAGAAGATTGATAGTGTTATTAGTGTTCTTGTTTTGCTAAATTTTGTATATTGTTATCAAGAAATGAGAAGATTGATAGTGTTATTAGTGTTTTTGTTTTGCTAAATTTTGTATATTGTTATCAAGAAATGAGAAGATTGATAGTGTTATTAGTGTTCTTGTTTTGCTAATTTTGTATATTGTTATCAAGAAATGAGAAGATTGATAGTGTTATTAGTGTTCTTGTTTTGCTAAATTTTGTATATTGTTGTCAAGAAATGAGAAGATTGATAGTGTTATTAGTGTTCTTGTTTTGCTAAATTTGTATATTGTTATCTAGAAATGAGAAGATTGATAGTGTTATTAGTGTTCTTGTTTTGCTAAATTTTGTATATTGTTATCTAGAAATGAGAAGATTGATAGTGTTATTAGTGTTCTTGTTTTGCTAATTTTGTATATTGTTATCAAGAAATGAGAAGATTGATAGTGTTATTAGTGTTCTTGTTTTGCTAAATTTTGTATATTGTTATCAAGAAATGAGAAGATTGATAGTGTTATTAGTGTTCTTGTTTTGCTAATTTTGTATATTGTTATCAAGAAATGAGAAGATTGATAGTGTTATTAGTGTTCTTGTTATCAGAAACATTTAACGCTGATATTTACCAAAATCTCCCAAAAATGAAAGGCATTGCCATGGGGAATTCTCCATGGCTTCTGTTAGTCAAATAAGGATATGGAAGATCACAACTAGACGATGTAAGCCATGACGCACTGTTCGTTGGAATTTATGATGGCTTCAAAGGCCACACCGCTGCTTCCTATATCCGTACGCACATCTTTAGACTCTATACGAGTTATTTTTTTGCTTCTTTTTTCTTAGCATACTTACCTGTATATTGTTATGAAGAAATGAAAAGATTGATAGTGTTATTAGTGTTCTTGTTTTGCTAAATTTTGTATATTGTTATCAAGAAATGAGAAGATTGATAGTGTTATTAGTGTTCTTGTTTTGCTAAATTTTGTATATTGTTATCAAGAAATGAGAAGATTGATAGTGTTTTTAGTGTTCTTGTTTTGCTAAATTTTGTATATTGTTATCAAGAAATGAGAAGATTGATAGTGTTATTAGTGTTCTTGTTTTGCTAAATTTTATATTGTTATCAAGAAATGAGAAGATTGATAGTGTTATTAGTGTTCTTGTTTTGCTAAATTTGTATATTGTTATCTAGAAATGAGAAGATTGATAGTGTTATTAGTGTTGTTGTTTTGCTAAATTTTGTATATTGTTATCAAGAAATTAGAAGATTGATAGTGTTATTAGTGTTCTTGTTTTGCTAAATTTTGTATATTGTTATCAAGAAATGAGAAGATTGATAGTGTTATTAGTGTTCTTGTTTTGCTAAATTTTGTATATTGTTATCAAGAAATGAGAATTTGATAGTGTTATTAGTGTTCTTGTTTTGCTAAATTTTGTATATTGTTATCAAGAAATGAGAAGATTGATAGTGTTATTAGTGTTCTTGTTTTGCTAAATTTTGTATATTGTTATCAAGAAATGAGAAGATTGATAGTGTTATTAGTGTTCTTGTTTTGCTAAATTTTGTATATTGTTATCAAGAAATGAGAAGATTGATAGTGTTATTAGTGTTCTTGTTTTGCTAATTTTGTATATTGTTATCAAGAAATGAGAAGATTGATAGTGTTATTAGTGTTCTTGTTTTGCTAATTTTGTATATTGTTATCAAGAAATGAGAAGATTGATAGTGTTATTAGTGTTCTTGTTTTGCTAAATTTTGTATATTGTTATCAAGAAATTAGAAGATTGATAGTGTTATTAGTGTTCTTGTTTTGCTAATTTTGTATATTGTTATCAAGAAATGAGAAGATTGATAGTGTTATTAGTGTTCTTGTTTCGCTAAATTTTGTATATTGTTATCAAGAAATGAGAAGATTGATAGTGTTATTAGTGTTCTTGTTTTGCTAAATTTTGTATATTGTTATCAAGAAATGAGAAGATTGATAGTGTTATTAGTGTTCTTGTTTTGCTAAATTTTGTATATTGTTATCTAGAAATGAGAAGATTGATAGTGTTATTAGTGTTCTTGTTTCGCTAAATTTGTATATTGTTATCAAGAAATGAGAAGATTGATAGTGTTATTAGTGTTCTTGTTTTGCTAAATTTTGTATATTGTTATCAAGAAATGAGAAGATTGATAGTGTTTTTAGTGTTCTTGTTTTGCTAAATTTTGTATATTGTTATCAAGAAATGAGAAGATTGATAGTGTTATTAGTGTTCTTGTTTTGCTAAATTTGTATATTGTTATCTAGAAATGAGAAGATTGATAGTGTTATTAGTGTTCTTGTTTTGCTAAATTTGTATATTGTTATCTAAAATAGAAGATTGATAGTGTTATTAGTGTTCTTGTTTTGCTAATTTTGTATATTGTTATCAAGAAATTAGAAGATTGATAGTGTTATTAGTGTTCTTGTTTTGCTAAATTTTGTATATTGTTATCAAGAAATAAGGAGATTGATAGTGTTGTTAGTGTTCTTGTTTTGCTAAATTTTGTATATTGTTATCAAGAAATGAGAAGATTGATAGTGTTATTAGTGTTCTTGTTTTTCTAAATTTTGTATATTGTTATCAAGAAATGAGAAGATTGATAGTGTTATTAGTGTTCTTGTTTTGCTAAATTTTGTATATTGTTATCAAGAAATGAGAAGATTGATAGTGTTATTAGTGTTCTTGTTTTGCTAATTTTGTATATTGTTATCTAGAAATGAGAAGATTGATAGTGTTATTAGTGTTCTTGTTTTGCTAATTTTGTATATTGTTATCAAGAAATGAGAAGATTGATAGTGTTATTAGTGTTCTTGTTTTGCTAAATTTTGTATATTGTTGTCAAGAAATGAGAAGATTGATAGTGTTATTAGTGTTCTTGTTTTGCTAAATTTTGTATATTGTTATCAAAAATGAGAAGATTGATAGTGTTATTAGTGTTCTTGTTTTGCTAATTTTGTATATTGTTATCAAGAAATGAGAAGATTGATAGTGTTATTAGTGTTCTTGTTTTGCTAAATTTTGTATATTGTTATCAAGAAATGAGAAGGTTGATAGTGTTATTAGTGTTCTTGTTTTGCTAATTTTTGTATATTGTTATCAAGAAATGAGAAGATTGATAGTGTTATTAGTGTTCTTGTTATCAAGAAACATTTAACGCTGACCCTTTACCAAAATCTCCCAAAAATGAAAGGCATTGCCATGGGGAATTCTCCATGGCTTCTGTTAGTCAAATAAGGATATGGAAGATCACAACTAGGACGATGTAAGCCATGACGCACTGTTCGTTGGAATTTATGATGGCTTCAAAGGCCACACCGCTGCTTCCTATATCCGTACGCACATCTTTAGGACTCTATTACGTGAGTTATTTTTTTGCTTCTTTTTTCTTAGCATACTTACCTGTATATTGTTATGAAGAATAGAAAAGATTGATAGTGTTATTAGTGTTCTTGTTTTGCTAAATTTTGTATATTGTTATCAAGAAATGAGAAGATTGATAGTGTTATTAGTGTTCTTGTTTTGCTAAATTTTGTATATTGTTATCAAGAAATGAGAAGATTGATAGTGTTATTAGTGTTCTTGTTTTGCTAAATTTTGTATATTGTTATCAAGAAATGAGAAGATTGATGTCGTTTTTAGTGTTCTTGTTTTGCTAAATTTTGTATATTGTTATCAAGAAATGAGAAGATTGATATTGGTGTTATTAGTGTTCTTGTTTTGCTAAATTTTGTATATTGTTATCAAGAAATGAGAAGATTGATAGTGTTATTAGTGTTCTTGTTTTGCTAAATTTTGTATATTGTTATCAAGAAATGAGAAGATTGATAGTGTTATTAGTGTTCTTGTTTTGCTAAATTTTGTATATTGTTATCAAGAAATGAAGATTGATAGTGTTATTAGTGTTCTTGTTTTGCTAAATTTTGTATATTGTTATCAAGAAATGAGAAGATTGATAGTGTTATTAGTGTTCTTGTTTTTGCTAAATTTGTATATTGTTATCAAGAAATGAGAAGATTGATAGTGTTATTAGTGTTCTTGTTTTGCTAAATTTTGTATATTGTTATCAAGAAATGAGAAGATTGATAGTGTTATTAGTGTTCTTGTTTTGCTAAATTTTGTATATTGTTATCAAGAAATGAGAAGATTGATAGTGTTATTAGTGTTCTTGTTTTGCTAAATTTTGTATATTGTTATCAGAAATGAGAAGATTGATAGTGTTATTAGTGTTCTTGTTTTGCTAAATTTTGTATATTGTTATCAAGAAATGAGAAGATTGATAGTGTTATTAGTGTTCTTGTTTTGCTAATATTTGTATATTGTTATCAAGAAATGAGAAGATTGATAGTGTTATTAGTGTTCTTGTTTTGCTTAATTTTGTATATTGTTATCAAGAAATGAGAAGATTGATAGTGTTATTAGTGTTCTTGTTTTGCTAAATTTTGTATATTGTTATCAAGAAATGAGAAGATTGATAGTGTTATTAGTGTTCTTGTTTTGCTAAATTTTGTATATTGTTATCAAGAAATTAGAAGATTGATAGTGTTATTAGTGTTCTTGTTTTGCTAAATTTGTATATTGTTATCAAGAAATGAGAAGATTGATAGTGTTATTAGTGTTCTTGTTTTGCTAAATTTTGTATATTGTTATCAAGAAATGAGAAGATTGATAGTGTTTTAGTGTTCTTGTTTTGCTAAATTTTGTATATTGTTATCAAGAAATGAGAAGATTGATAGTGTTATTAGTGTTCTTGTTTTGCTAAATTTTGTATATTGTTATCAAGAAATGAGAAGATTGATAGTGTTATTAGTGTTCTTGTTTTGCTAAATTTTGTATATTGTTATCAAGAAATGAGAAGATTGATAGTGTTATTAGTGTTCTTGTTTTGCCAAATTTTGTATATTGTTATCAAGAAATAGAAGATTGATAGTGTTATTAGTGTTCTTGTTTTGCTAAATTTTGTATATTGTTATCAAGAAATAGAAGATTGATAGTGTTATTAGTGTTCTTGTTTTGCTAAATTTTGTATATTGTTATCAAGAAATGAGAAGATTGATAGTGTTATTAGTGTTCTTGTTTTGCTAAATTTTGTATATTGTTATCAAGAAATGAGAAGATTGATAGTGTTATTAGTGTTCTTGTTTTGCTAAATTTTGTATATTGTTATCAAGAAATGAGAAGATTGATAGTGTTATTAGTGTTCTTGTTTTGCTAAATTTGTATATTGTTATCAAGAAATGAGAAGATTGATAGTGTTATTAGTGTTCTTGTTTTGCTAATTTTGTATATTGTTATCAAGAAATGAGAAGATTGATAGTGTTATTAGTGTTCTTGTTTTGCTAAATTTTGTATATTGTTATCAAGAAATGAGAAGATTGATAGTGTTATTAGTGTTCTTGTTTTGCTAAATTTTGTATATTGTTATCAAGAAATGAGAAGATTGATAGTGTTATTAGTGTTCTTGTTTTGCTAATTTTGTATATTGTTATCAAGAAATGAGAAGATTGATAGTGTTATTAGTGTTCTTGTTTTGCTAAATTTTGTATATTGTTATCAAGAAATGAGAAGATTGATAGTGTTATTAGTGTTCTTGTTTTGCTAAATTTTGTATATTGTTATCAAGAAATGAGAAGATTGATAGTGTTATTAGTGTTCTTGTTTTGCTAATTTTGTATATTGTTATCAAGAAATGAGAAGATTGATAGTGTTATTAGTGTTCTTGTTTTGCTAAATTTTGTATATTGTTATCAAGAAATGAGAAGATTGATAGTGTTATTAGTGTTCTTGTTTTGCTAAATTTTGTATATTGTTATCAAGAAATAAGAAGATTGATAGTGTTATTAGTGTTCTTGTTTTGCTAAATTTTGTATATTCTTATCAAGAAATGAGAAGATTGATAGTGTTATTAGTGTTCTTGTTTTGCTAAATTTTGTATATTGTTATCAAGAAATGAGAAGGTTGATAGTGTTATTAGTGTTCTTGTTTTGCTAATTTTTGTATATTGTTATCAAGAAATGAGAAGATTGATAGTGTTATTAGTGTTCTTGTTATCAAGAAACATTTAACGCTGACCCTTTACCAAATCTCCCAAAAATGAAAGGCATTGCCATGGGAATTCTCCATGGCTTCTGTTAGTCAAATAAGGATATGGAAGATCACAACTAGGACGATGTAAGCCATGACGCACTGTTCGTTGGAATTTATGATGGCTTCAAAGGCCACACCGCTGCTTCCTATATCCTACGCACATCTTTAGGACTCTATTACGTGAGTTATTTTTTTTGCTTCTTTTTTCTTAGCATACTTACCTGTATATTGTTATGAAGAAATGAAAAGATTGATAGTGTTATTAGTGTTCTTGTTTTGCTAAATTTTGTATATTGTTATCAAGAAATGAGAAGATTGATAGTGTTATTAGTGTTCTTGTTTTGCTAAATTTTGTATATTGTTATCAAGAAATGAGAAGATTGATAGTGTTTTTAGTGTTCTTGTTTTGCTAAATTTTGTATATTGTTATCAAGAAATAAGGAGATTGATAGTGTTTTAGTGTTCTTGTTTTGCTAAATTTTGTATATTGTTATCAAGAAATGAGAAGATTGATAGTGTTATTAGTGTTCTTGTTTTGCTAAATTTGTATATTGTTATCAAGAAATGAGAAGATTGATAGTGTTATTAGTGTTGTTGTTTTGCTAAATTTTGTATATTGTTATCTAGAAATTAGAAGATTGATAGTGTTATTAGTGTTCTTGTTTTGCTAATTTTGTATATTGTTATCAAGAAATGAGAAGATTGATAGTGTTATTAGTGTTCTTGTTTCGCTAAATTTTGTATATTGTTGTCAAGAAATGAGAAGATTGATAGTGTTATTAGTGTTCTTGTTTTGCTAATTTTGTATATTGTTATCAAGAAATTAGAAGATTGATAGTGTTATTAGTGTTCTTGTTTTGCTAAATTTGTATATTGTTATCAAGAAATGAGAAGATTGATAGTGTTATTAGTGTTCTTGTTTTGCTAAATTTTGTATATTGTTATCAAGAAATGAGAAGATTGATAGTGTTATTAGTGTTCTTGTTTTGCTAAATTTGTATATTGTTATCAAGAAATGAGAAGATTGATAGTGTTATTAGTGTTCTTGTTTTGCTAATTTTGTATATTGTTATCAGAAATGAGAAGATTGATAGTGTTATTAGTGTTCTTGTTTTGCTAAATTTTGTATAATGTTATCAAGAAATGAGAAGATTGATAGTGTTATTAGTGTTCTTGTTTTGCTAAATTTTGTATATTGTTATCAAGAAATGAGAAGGTTGATAGTGTTATTAGTGTTCTTGTTTTGCTAATTTTTGTATATTGTTATCAAGAAATGAGAAGATTGATAGTGTTATTAGTGTTCTTGTTATCAAGAAACATTTAACGCTGACCCTTTACCAAAATCTCCCAAAATGAAAGGCATTGCCATGGGGAATTCTCCATGGCTTCTGTTAGTCAAATAAGGATATGGAAGATCACAACTAGGACGATGTAAGCCATGACGCACTGTTCATTGGAATTTATGATGGCTTCAAAGGCCACACCGCTGCTTCCTATATCCGTACGCACATCTTTAGGACTCTATTACGTGAGTTATTTTTTTGCTTCTTTTTTCTTAGCATACTTTTTGTATATTGTTATCAAGAAATGAGAAGATTGATAGTGTTATTAGTGTTCTTGTTTTGCTAAATTTTGTATATTGTTATCAAGAAATGAGAAGATTGATAGTGTTATTAGTGTTCTTGTTTTGCTAAATTTTGTATATTGTTATCAAGAAATGAGAAGATTGATAGTGTTATTAGTGTTCTTGTTTTGCTAAATTTTGTATATTGTTATCAAAAATGAGAAGATTGATAGTGTTATTAGTGTTCTTGTTTTGCTAAATTTTGTATATTGTTATCAAGAAATGAGAAGATTGATAGTGTTATTAGTGTTCTTGTTTTGCTAAATTTTGTTTATTGTTATCAAGAAATGAGAAGATTGATAGTGTTATTAGTGTTCTTGTTTTGCTAAAATTTGTATATTGTTATCAAGAAATGAGAAGATTGATAGTGTTATTAGTGTTCTTGTTTTGCTAAATTTTGTATATTGTTATCAAGAAATGAGAAGATTGATAGTGTTATTAGTGTTCTTGTTTTGCTAAATTTTGTATATTGTTATCAAGAAATGAGAAGATTGATAGTGTTATTAGTGTTCTTGTTTTGCTAAATTTTGTATATTGTTATCAAGAAATGAGAAGAGGGATCGTGTGTATAATGTTCTATGTTTTGCTACATTTTGTATATTTTACCCTAACTCTAATGTTGATAGTGTTATTAGTGTTCTTGTTTTGCTAAATTTGTATATTGTTATCAAGAAATGAGAAGATTGATAGTGTTATTAGTGTTCTTGTTTTGCTAAATTTTGTATATTGTTATCAAGAAATGAGAAGATTGATAGTGTTATTAGTGTTCTTGTTTTGCTAAATTTTGTATATTGTTATCAAGAAATGAGAAGATTGATAGTGTTATTAGTGTTCTTGTTTTGCTAAATTTTGTATATTGTTATCAAGAAATGAGAAGATTGATAGTGTTATTAGTGTTCTTGTTTTGCTAAATTTGTATATTGTTATCAAGAAATGAGGAGATTGATAGTGTTATTAGTGTTCTTGTTTTGCTAATTTTGTATATTGTTATCAAGAAATGAGAAGATTGATAGTGTTATTAGTGTTCTTGTTTTGCTAAATTTGTATATTGTTATCAAGAAATGAGAAGATTGATAGTGTTATTAGTGTTCTTGTTTTGCTAAATTTTGTATATTGTTATCAAGAAATGAGAAGATTGATAGTGTTATTAGTGTTCTTGTTTTGCTAAATTTTGTATATTGTTATCAAGAAATGAGAAGATTGATAGTGTTATTAGTGTTCTTGTTTTGCTAAATTTTGTATATTGTTATCAAGAAATGAGAAGATTGATAGTGTTATTAGTGTTCTTGTTTGCTAAATTTTGTATATTGTTATCAAGAAATGAGAAGATTGATAGTGTTATTAGTGTTCTTGTTTTGCTAAATTTTGTATATTGTTATCAAGAAATGAGAAGATTGATAGTGTTATTAGTGTTCTTGTTTTGCTAAATTTTGTATATTGTTATCAAGAAATGAGAAGATTGATAGTGTTATTAGTGTTCTTGTTTTGCTAAATTTTGTATATTGTTATCAGAAATGAGAAGATTGATAGTGTTATTAGTGTTCTTGTTTTGCTAAATTTTGTATATTGTTATCAAGAAATGAGAAGATTGATAGTGTTATTAGTGTTCTTGTTTTGCTAAATTTTGTATATTGTTATCAAGAAATGAGAAGATTGATAGTGTTATTAGTGTTCTTGTTTTGCTAAATTTTGTATATTGTTATCAAGAAATGAGAAGATTGATAGTGTTATTAGTGTTCTTGTTTTGCTAAATTTTGTATATTGTTATCAAGAAATGAGAAGATTGATAGTGTTATTAGTGTTCTTGTTTTGCTAAATTTGTATATTGTTATCAAGAAATGAGAAGATTGATAGTGTTATTAGTGTTCTTGTTTTGCTAAATTTTGTATATTGTTATCAAGAAATGAGAAGATTGATAGTGTTATTAGTGTTCTTGTTTTGCTAAATTTTGTATATTGTTATCAAGAAATGAGAAGATTGATAGTGTTATTAGTGTTCTTGTTTTGCTAAATTTTGTATATTGTTATCAAGAAATGAGAAGATTGATAGTGTTATTAGTGTTCTTGTTTTGCTAAATTTTGTATATTGTTATCAAAAAATGAGAAGATTGATAGTGTTATTAGTGTTCTTGTTTTGCTAAATTATGTATATTGTTATCAAGAAATGAGAAGATTGATAGTGTTATTAGTGTTCTTGTTTTGCTAAATTTTGTATATTGTTATCAAGAAATGAGAAGATTGATAGTGTTATTAGTGTTCTTGTTTTGCTAAATTTTGTATATTGTTATCAAGAAATGAGAAGATTGATAGTGTTATTAGTGTTCTTGTTTTGCTAAATTTTGTATATTGTTATCAAGAAATGAGAAGATCGATTGTGTTATTAGTGTTCTTGTTTTGCTAATTTTGTATATTGTTATCAAGAAAGGAGAAGATTGATAGTGTTATTAGTGTTCTTGTTTTGCTAAATTGTGTGTATTGTTGTCAAGAAATGAGAAGATTGATAGTGTTATTAGTGTTCTTGTTTTGCTAAATTTTGTATATTGTTATCAAGAAATGAGAAGATTGATAGTGTTATTAGTGTTCTTGTTTTGCTAAATTTTGTATATTGTTATCAAGAAATGAGAAGATTGATAGTGTTATTAGTGTTCTTGTTTTGCTAAATTTTGTATATTGTTATCAAGAAATGAGAAGATTGATAGTGTTATTAGTGTTCTTGTTTTGCTAAATTTTGTATATTGTTATCAAGAAATGAGAAGATTGATAGTGTTATTAGTGTTCTTGTTTTGCTAAATTTTGTATATTGTTATCAAGAAATGAGAAGATTGATAGTGTTATTAGTGTTCTTGTTTTGCTAAATTTTGTATATTGTTATCAAGAAATGAGAAGATTGATAGTGTTATTAGTGTTCTTGTTTTGCTAAATTTTGTATATTGTTATCAAGAAATGAGAAGGTTGATAGTGTTATTAGTGTTCTTGTTTTGCTAATTTTGTATATTGTTATCAAGAAATGAGAAGATTGATAGTGTTATTAGTGTTCTTGTTTCAGAAACATTTAACGCTGACCCTTTACCAAAATCTCCCAAAAATGAAAGGCATTGCCATGGGGAATTCTCCATAGCTTCTGTTAGTCAAATAAGGATATGGAAGATCACAACTAGGACGATGTAAGCCATGACGCACTGTTCGTTGGAATTTATGATGGCTTCAAAGGCCACACCGCTGCTTCCTATATCCGTACGCACATCTTTAGGACTGTATTACGTGAGTTATTTTTTTGTTCTTTTTTTTCTTAGCATACTTACCTGTATATTGTTATCAAGAAATGAGAAGATTGATAGTGTTATTAGTGTTCTTGTTTTGCTAAATTTTGTATATTGTTATCAAGAAATGAGAAGATTGATAGTGTTATTAGTGTTCTTGTTTTGCTAAATTTTGTATATTGTTATCAAGAAATGAGAAGATTGATAGTGTTATTAGTGTTCTTGTTTTGCTAAATTTTGTATATTGTTATCAAAAAATGAGAAGATTGATAGTGTTATTAGTGTTCTTGTTTTGCTAAATTTTGTATATTGTTATCAAGAAATGAGAAGATTGATAGTGTTATTAGTGTTCTTGTTTTGCTAAATTTTGTATATTGTTATCAAGAAATGAGAAGATTGATAGTGTTATTAGTGTTCTTGTTTTGCTAAATTTTGTATATTGTTATCAAGAAATGAGAAAATTGATAGTGTTATTAGTGTTCTTGTTTTGCTAAATTTTGTATATTGTTATCAAGAAATGAGAAGATTGATAGTGTTATTAGTGTTCTTGTTTTGCTAAATTTTGTATATTGTTATCAAGAAATGAGAAGATTGATAGTGTTATTAGTGTTCTTGTTTTGTTATAAAAGAAATGAGAAGATTGATAGTGTTATTAGTGTTCTTGTTTTGCTAATTTTGTATATTGTTATCAAGAAATGAGAAGATTGATAGTGTTATTAGTGTTCTTGTTTTGCTAAATTTTGTATATTGTTATCAAGAAATGAGAAGATTGATAGTGTTATTAGTGTTCTTGTTTTGCTAAATTTTGTATATTGTTATCAAGAAATGAGAAGATTGATAGTGTTATTAGTGTTCTTGTTTTGCTAAATTTGTATATTGTTATCAAGAAATGAGAAGATTGATAGTGTTATTAGTGTTCTTGTTTTGCTAAATTTTGTATATTGTTATCAAGAAATGAGAAGATTGATAGTGTTATTAGTGTTCTTGTTTTGCTAAATTTTGTATATTGTTATCAAGAAATGAGAAGATTGATAGTGTTATTAGTGTTCTTGTTTTGCTAAATTTTGTATATTGTTATCAAGAAATGAGAAGATTGATAGTGTTATTAGTGTTCTTGTTTTGCTAAATTTTGTATATTGTTATCAAGAAATGAGAAGATTGATAGTGTTATTAGTGTTCTTGTTTTGCTAAATTTTGTATATTGTTATCAAGAAATGAGAAGATTGATAGTGTTATTAGTGTTCTTGTTTTGCTAAATTTTGTATATTGTTATCAAGAAATGAGAAGATTGATAGTGTTATTAGTGTTCTTGTTTTGCTAAATTTTGTATATTGTTATCAAGAAATGAGAAGATTGATAGTGTTATTAGTGTTCTTGTTTTGCTAAATTTTGTATATTGTTATCAAGAAATGAGAAGATTGATAGTGTTATTAGTGTTCTTGTTTTGCTAAATTTTGTATATTGTTATCAAGAAATGAGAAGATTGATAGTGTTATTAGTGTTCTTGTTTTGCTAAATTTTGTATATTGTTATCAAGAAATGAGAAGATTGATAGTGTTATTAGTGTCTTGTTTTGCTAATTTTGTATATTGTTATCAAGAAATGAGAAGATTGATAGTGTTATTAGTGTTCTTGTTTTGCTAAATTTTGTATATTGTTATCAAGAAATGAGAAGATTGATAGTGTTATTAGTGTTCTTGTTTTGCTAAATTTTGTATATTGTTATCAAGAAATGAGAAGATTGATAGTGTTATTAGTGTTCTTGTTTTGCTAAATTTTGTATATTGTTATCAAGAAATGAGAAGATTGATAGTGTTATTAGTGTTCTTGTTTTGCTAAATTTGTATATTGTTATCAAGAAATGAGAAGATTGATAGTGTTATTAGTGTTCTTGTTTTGCTAAATTTTGTATATTGTTATCAAGAAATGAGAAGATTGATAGTGTTATTAGTGTTCTTGTTTTGCTAAATTTTGTATATTGTTATCAAGAAATGAGAAGATTGATAGTGTTATTAGTGTTCTTGTTTTGCTAAATTTTGTATATTGTTATCAAGAAATGAGAAGATTGATAGTGTTATTAGTGTTCTTGTTTTGCTAAATTTTGTATATTGTTATCAAAAAATGAGAAGATTGATAGTGTTATTAGTGTTCTTGTTTTGCTAAATTTTGTATATTGTTATCAAGAAATGAGAAGATTGATAGTGTTATTAGTGTTCTTGTTTTGCTAAATTTTGTATATTGTTATCAAGAAATGAGAAGATTGATAGTGTTATTAGTGTTCTTGTTTCAAGAAACATTTAACGCTGACCCTTTACCAAAATCTCCCAAAATGAAAGGCATTGCCATGGGGAATTCTCCATAGCTTCTTTTAGTCAAATAAGGATATGGAAGATCACAACTAGGACGATGTAAGCCATGACGCACTGTTCGTTGGAATTTATGATGGCTTCAAAGGCCACACCGCTGCTTCCTATATCCGTACGCACATCTTTAGGACTCTATTACGTGAGTATTTTTTTGCTTCTTTTTTCTTAGCATACTTACCTGTATATTGTTATGAAGAAATGAAAGGATTTATAGTGTTACTAGTGTTCTTGTTTTGCTAAATTTTGTATATTGTTATCAAGAAATGAGAAGATTGGTAGTGTTATTAGTGTTCTTGTTTTGCTAAATTTTGTATATTGTTATCAAGAAATGAGAAGATTGATAGTGTTATTAGTGTTCTTGTTTTGCTAAATTTTGTATATTGTTATCAAGAAATGAGAAGATTGATAGTGTTATTAGTGTTCTTGTTTTGCTAAATTTTGTATATTGTTATCAAGAAATGAGAAGATTGATAGTGTTATTAGTGTTCTTGTTTTGCTAAATTTTGTATATTGTTATCAAGAAATGAGAAGATTGATAGTGTTATTAGTGTTCTTGTTTTGCTAAATTTTGTATATTGTTATCAAGAAATGAGAAGGTTGATAGTGTTATTAGTGTTCTTGTTTTGCTAATTTTTGTATATTGTTATCAAGAAATGAGAAGATTGATAGTGTTATTAGTGTTCTTGTTATCAAGAAACATTTAACGCTGACCCTTTACCAAAATCTCCCAAAATGAAAGGCATTGCCATGGGGAATTCTCCATAGCTTCTGTTAGTCAAATAAGGATATGGAAGATCACAACTAGGACGATGTAAGCCATGACGCACTGTTCGTTGGAATTTATGATGGCTTCAAAGGCCACACCGCTGCTTCCTATATCCGTACGCACATCTTTAGGACTCTATTACGTGAGTTATTTTTTTGCTTCTTTTTTCTTAGCATACTTACCTGTATATTGTTATCAAGAAATGAGAAGATTGATAGTGTTATTAGTGTTCTTGTTTTGCTAAATTTTGTATATTGTTATCAAGAAATGAGAAGATTGATAGTGTTATTAGTGTTCTTGTTTTGCTAAATTTTGTATATTGTTATCAAGAAATGAGAAGATTGATAGTGTTATTAGTGTTCTTGTTTTGCTAAATTTTGTATATTGTTATCAAGAAATGAGAAGATTGATAGTGTTATTAGTGTTCTTGTTTTGCTAAATTTTGTATATTGTTATCAAGAAATGAGAAGATTGATAGTGTTATTAGTGTTCTTGTTTTGCTAAATTTTGTATATTGTTATCAAGAAATGAGAAGATTGATAGTGTTATTAGTGTTCTTGTTTTGCTAAATTTTGTATATTGTTATCAAGAAATGAGAAGATTGATAGTGTTATTAGTGTTCTTGTTTTGCTAAATTTTGTATATTGTTATCAAGAAATGAGAAGATTGATAGTGTTATTAGTGTTCTTGTTTTGCTAAATTTTGTATATTGTTATCAAGAAATGAGAAGATTGATAGTGTTATTAGTTTTTTTGTATTTGTTATCAAGAAATGAGAAGATTGATAGTGTTATTAGTGTTCTTGTTTTGCTAAATTTTGTATATTGTTATCAAGAAATGAGAAGATTGATAGTGTTATTAGTGTTCTTGTTTTGCTAAATTTTGTATATTGTTATCAAGAAATGAGAAGATTGATAGTGTTATTAGTGTTCTTGTTTTGCTAAATTTTGTATATTGTTATCAAGAAATGAGAAGATTGATAGTGTTATTAGTGTTCTTGTTTTGCTAAATTTGTATATTGTTATCAAGAAATGAGGAGATTGATAGTGTTATTAGTGTTCTTGTTTTGCTAATTTTGTATATTGTTATCAAGAAATGAGAAGATTGATAGTGTTATTAGTGTTCTTGTTTTGCTAAATTTTGTATATTGTTATCAAGAAATGAGAAGATTGATAGTGTTATTAGTGTTCTTGTTTTGCTAAATTTTGTATATTGTTATCAAGAAATGAGAAGATTGATAGTGTTATTAGTGTTCTTGTTTTGCTAAATTTTGTATATTGTTATCAAGAAATGAGAAGATTGATAGTGTTATTAGTGTTCTTGTTTTGCTAAATTTTTTTTATATTGTTATTATTTTTTGATGTTTTTTTTGTTGTTGTTTTTTTTTTTTTGTTTGCTTTTTGTATTTTGTTTTTTTGTTGTTTTGGTTTTTTTTGTTTTATTTTGTGTTGTTTTGTTTTTGTTTTTGTTTTTTCTCTAATTTTGTATATTGTTATCAAGAAATGAGAAGATTGATAGTGTTATTAGTGTTCTTGTTTTGCTAAATTTTGTATATTGTTATCAAGAAATGAGAAGATTGATAGTGTTATTAGTGTTCTTGTTTTGCTAAATTTTGTATATTGTTATCAAGAAATGAGAAGATTGATAGTGTTATTAGTGTTCTTGTTTTGCTAAATTTTGTATATTGTTATCAAGAAATGAGAAGATTGATAGTGTTATTAGTGTTCTTGTTTTGCTAAATTTTGTATATTGTTATCAAGAAATGAGAAGATTGATAGTGTTATTAGTGTTCTTGTTTTGCTAAATTTTGTATATTGTTATCAAGAAATGAGAAGATTGATAGTGTTATTAGTGTTCTTGTTTTGCTAAATTTTGTATATTGTTATGAAGAAATGAGAAGATTGATAGTGTTATTAGTGTTCTTGTTTTGCTAAATTTTGTATATTGTTATCAAGAAATGAGAAGATTGATAGTGTTATTAGTGTTCTTGTTTTGCTAAATTTTGTATATTGTTATCAAGAAATGAGAAGATTGATAGTGTTATTAGTGTTCTTGTTTTGCTAAATTTTGTATATTGTTATCAAGAAATGAGAAGATTGATAGTGTTATTAGTGTTCTTGTTTTGCTAAATTTTGTATATTGTTATCAAGAAATGAGAAGATTGATAGTGTTATTAGTGTTCTTGTTTTGCTAAATTTGTATATTGTTATCAAGAAATGAGAAGATTGATAGTGTTATTAGTGTTCTTGTTTTGCTAAATTTTGTATATTGTTATCAAGAAATGAGAAGATTGATAGTGTTATTAGTGTTCTTGTTTTGCTAATTTTGTATATTGTTATCAAGAAATGAGAAGATTGATAGTGTTATTAGTGTTCTTGTTTTGCTAAATTTTGTATATTGTTATCAAGAAATGAGAAGATTGATAGTGTTATTAGTGTTCTTGTTTTGCTAAATTTTGTATATTGTTATCAAAGAAATGAGAAGATTGATAGTGTTATTAGTGTTCTTGTTTTGCTAAATTTTGTATATTGTTATCAAGAAATGAGAAGGTTGATAGTGTTATTAGTGTTCTTGTTTTGCTAAATTTTGTATATTGTTATCAAGAAATGAGAAGATTGATAGTGTTATTAGTGTTCTTGTTATCAAGAAACATTTAACGCTGACCCTTTACCAAAATCTCCCAAAAATGAAAGGCATTGCCATGGGGAATTCTCCATAGCTTCTTTTAGTCAAATAAGGATATGGAAGATCACAACTAGGACGATGTAAGCCATGACGCACTGTTCGTTGGAATTTATGATGGCTTCAAAGGCCACACCGCTGCTTCCTATATCCGTACGCACATCTTTAGGACTCTATTACGTGAGTTATTTTTTTGCTTCTTTTTTCTTAGCATACTTACCTGTATATTGTTATCAAGAAATGAAAGATTGATAGTGTTATTAGTGTTCTTGTTTTGCTAAATTTTGTATATTGTTATCAAGAAATGAGAAGATTGATAGTGTTATTAGTGTTCTTGTTTTGCTAAATTTTGTATATTGTTATCAAGAAATGAGAAGATTGATAGTGTTTTAGTGTTCTTGTTTTGCTAAATTTTGTATATTGTTATCAAGAAATGAGAAGATTGATAGTGTTATTAGTGTTCTTGTTTTGCTAAATTTTGTATATTGTTATCAAGAAATGAGAAGATTGATAGTGTTATTAGTGTTCTTGTTTTGCTAAATTTGTATATTGTTATCAAGAAATGAGAAGATTGATAGTGTTATTAGTGTTCTTGTTTTGCTAAATTTTGTATATTGTTATCAAGAAATTAGAAGATTGATAGTGTTATTAGTGTTCTTGTTTTGCTAATTTTGTATATTGTTATCAAGAAATGAGAAGATTGATAGTGTTATTAGTGTTCTTGTTTTGCTAAATTTTGTATATTGTTATCAAGAAATGAGAAGATTGATAGTGTTATTAGTGTTCTTGTTTTGCTAAATTTTGTATATTGTTATCAAAAAATGAGAAGATTGATAGTGTTATTAGTGTTCTTGTTTTGCTAAATTTTGTATATTGTTATCAAGAAATGAGAAGATTGATAGTGTTATTAGTGTTCTTGTTTTGCTAAATTTTGTATATTGTTATCAAGAAATGAGAAGATTGATAGTGTTATTAGTGTTCTTGTTTTGCTAAATTTTGTATATTGTTATCAAGAAATGAGAAGATTGATAGTGTTATTAGTGTTCTTGTTTTGCTAAATTTTGTATATTGTTATCAAGAAATGAGAAGATTGATAGTGTTATTAGTGTTCTTGTTTTGCTAAATTTTGTATATTGTTATCAAGAAATGAGAAGATTGATAGTGTTATTAGTGTTCTTGTTTTGCTAAATTTTGTATTGTTATCAAGAAATGAGAAGATTGATAGTGTTATTAGTGTTCTTGTTTTGCTAAATTTGTATATTGTTATCAAGAAATGAGAAGATTGATAGTGTTATTAGTGTTCTTGTTTTGCTAAATTTTGTATATTGTTATCAAGAAATGAGAAGATTGATAGTGTTATTAGTGTTCTTGTTTTGCTAATTTTGTATATTGTTATCAAGAAATGAGAAGATTGATAGTGTTATTAGTGTTCTTGTTTTGCTAAATTTTGTATATTGTTATCAAGAAATGAGAAGATTGATAGTGTTATTAGTGTTCTTGTTTTGCTAAATTTTGTATATTGTTATCAAGAAATGAGAAGATTGATAGTGTTATTAGTGTTCTTGTTTTGCTAAATTTTGTATATTGTTATCAAGAAATGAGAAGATTGATAGTGTTATTAGTGTTCTTGTTTTGCTAAATTTTGTATATTGTTATCAAGAAATGAGAAGATTGATAGTGTTATTAGTGTTCTTGTTTTGCTAATTTTGTATATTGTTATCAAGAAATGAGAAGATTGATAGTGTTATTAGTGTTCTTGTTTTGCTAAATTTTGTATATTGTTATCAAGAAATGAGAAGATTGATAGTGTTATTAGTGTTCTTGTTTTGCTAAATTTTGTATATTGTTATCAAGAAATGAGAAGATTGATAGTGTTATTAGTGTTCTTGTTTTGCTAAATTTTGTATATTGTTATCAAGAAATGAGAAGATTGATAGTGTTATTAGTGTTCTTGTTTTGCTAAATTTTGTATATTGTTATCAAGAAATGAGAAGATTGATAGTGTTATTAGTGTTCTTGTTTTGCTAAATTTTGTATATTGTTATCAAGAAATGAGAAGATTGATAGTGTTATTAGTGTTCTTGTTTTGCTAAATTTTGTATATTGTTATCAAGAAATGAGAAGATTGATAGTGTTATTAGTGTTCTTGTTTTGCTAAATTTTGTATATTGTTATCAAGAAATGAGAAGATTGATAGTGTTATTAGTGTTCTTGTTTTGCTAAATTTGTATATTGTTATCAAGAAATGAGAAGATTGATAGTGTTATTAGTGTTCTTGTTTTGCTAATTTTGTATATTGTTATCAAGAAATGAGAAGATTGATAGTGTTATTAGTGTTCTTGTTTTGCTAAATTTTGTATATTGTTATCAAGAAATGAGAAGATTGATAGTGTTATTAGTGTTCTTGTTTTGCTAAATTTTGTATATTGTTATCAAGAAATGAGAAGGTTGATAGTGTTATTAGTGTTCTTGTTTTGCTAATTTTTGTATATTGTTATCAAGAAATGAGAAGATTGATAGTGTTATTAGTGTTCTTGTTTTGCTAAATTTTGTATATTGTTATCAAGAAATGAGAAGATTGATAGTGTTATTAGTGTTCTTGTTTTGCTAAATTTTGTATATTGTTATCAAGAAATGAGAAGATTGATAGTGTTATTAGTGTTCTTGTTTTGCTAAATTTTGTATATTGTTATCAAGAAATGAGAAGATTGATAGTGTTTTTAGTGTTCTTGTTTTGCTAAATTTTGTATATTGTTATCAAGAAATGAGAAGATTGATAGTGTTATTAGTGTTCTTGTTTTGCTAAATTTTGTATATTGTTATCAAGAAATGAGAAGATTGATAGTGTTATTAGTGTTCTTGTTTTGCTAAATTTGTATATTGTTATCAAGAAATGAGAAGATTGATAGTGTTATTAGTGTTCTTGTTTTGCTAAATTTTGTATATTGTTATCAAGAAATGAGAAGATTGATAGTGTTATTAGTGTTCTTGTTTTGCTAATTTTGTATATTGTTATCAAGAAATGAGAAGATTGATAGTGTTATTAGTGTTCTTGTTTTGCTAAATTTTGTATATTGTTATCAAGAAATGAGAAGATTGATAGTGTTATTAGTGTTCTTGTTTTGCTAAATTTTGTATATTGTTATCAAGAAATGAGAAGATTGATAGTGTTATTAGTGTTCTTGTTTTGCTAAATTTTGTATATTGTTATCAAGAAATGAGAAGATTGATAGTGTTATTAGTGTTCTTGTTATGCTAAATTTTGTATATTGTTATCAAGAAATGAGAAGATTGATAGTGTTATTAGTGTTCTTGTTTTGCTAAAATTTGTATATTGTTATCAAGAAATGAGAAGATTGATAGTGTTATTAGTGTTCTTGTTTTGCTAAATTTTGTATATTGTTATCAAGAAATGAGAAGATTGATAGTGTTATTAGTGTTCTTGTTTTGCTAAATTTTGTATATTGTTATCAAGAAATGAGAAGATTGATAGTGTTATTAGTGTTCTTGTTTTGCTAAATTTTGTATATTGTTATCAAGAAATGAGAAGATTGATAGTGTTATTAGTGTTCTTGTTTTGCTAAATTTTGTATATTGTTATCAAAAAATGAGAAGATTGATAGTGTTATTAGTGTTCTTGTTTTGCTAAATTTTGTATATTGTTATCAAGAAATGAGAAGATTGATAGTGTTATTAGTGTTCTTGTTTTGCTAAATTTGTATATTGTTATCAAGAAATGAGAAGATTGATAGTGTTATTAGTGTTCTTGTTTTGCTAAATTTTGTATATTGTTATCAAGAAATGAGAAGATTGATAGTGTTTTAGTGTTCTTGTTTTGCTAAATTTGTATATTGTTATCAAGAAATGAGAGATTGATAGTGTTATTAGTGTTCTTGTTTTGCTAATTTTGTATATTGTTATCAAGAAATGAGAAGATTGATAGTGTTATTAGTGTTCTTGTTTTGCTAAATTTTGTATATTGTTATCAAGAAATGAGAAGATTGATAGTGTTATTAGTGTTCTTGTTTTGCTAAATTTTGTATATTGTTATCAAGAAATGAGAAGATTGATAGTGTTATTAGTGTTCTTGTTTTGCTAAATTTTGTATATTGTTATCAAGAAATGAGAAGATTGATAGTGTTATTAGTGTTCTTGTTTTGCTAAATTTTGTATATTGTTATCAAGAAATGAGAAGATTGATAGTGTTATTAGTGTTCTTGTTTTGCTAAATTTTGTATATTGTTATCAAGAAATGAGAAGATTGATAGTGTTATTAGTGTTCTTGTTTTGCTAAATTTTGTATATTGTTATCAAGAAATGAGAAGATTGATAGTGTTATTAGTGTTCTTGTTTTGCTAAATTTTGTATATTGTTATCAAGAAATGAGAAGATTGATAGTGTTATTAGTGTTCTTGTTTTGCTAAATTTGTATATTGTTATCAAGAAATGAGAAGATTGATAGTGTTATTAGTGTTCTTGTTTTGCTAAATTTTGTATATTGTTATCAAGAAATGAGAAGATTGATAGTGTTATTAGTGTTCTTGTTTTGCTAATTTTGTATATTGTTATCAAGAAATGAGAAGATTGATAGTGTTATTAGTGTTCTTGTTTTGCTAAATTTTGTATATTGTTATCAAGAAATGAGAAGATTGATAGTGTTATTAGTGTTCTTGTTTTGCTAAATTTTGTATATTGTTATCAAGAAATGAGAAGATTGATAGTGTTATTAGTGTTCTTGTTTTGCTAAATTTTGTATATTGTTATCAAGAAAAGAGAAGATTGATAGTGTTATTAGTGTTCTTGTTTTGCTAAATTTTGTATATTGTTATCAAGAAATGAGAAGATTGATAGTGTTATTAGTGTTCTTGTTTTGCTAAAATTGTATATTGTTATCAAGAAATGAGAAAATTGATAGTGTTATTAGTGTTCTTGTTTTGCTAAATTTTGTAAATTGTTATCAAGAAATGAGAAGATTGATAGTGTTATTAGTGTTCTTGTTATCAAGAAACATTTAACGCTGACCCTTTACCAAAATCTCCCAAAAATGAAAGGCATTGCCATGGGGAATTCTCCATAGCTTCTGTTAGTAAAATAAGGATATGGAAGATCACAACTAGGATGATGTAAGCCATGACGCACTGTTCGTTGGAATTTATGATGGCTTCAAAGGCCACACCGTGCTTCCTATATCCGTACGCAATCTTAGGACTCTATTACGTGAGTTATTTTTTTGCTTCTTTTTTCTTAGCATACTTACCTATATGTTATCAAGAAATGAAAGATTGATAGTGTTATTAGTGTTCTTGTTTTGCTAAATTTTGTATATTGTTATCAAGAAATGAGAAGATTGATAGTGTTATTAGTGTTCTTGTTTTGCTAAATTTTGTATATTGTTATCAAGAAATGAGAAGATTGATAGTGTTTTAGTGTTCTTGTTTTGCTAAATTTTGTATATTGTTATCAAAGAAATGAGGAGATTGATAGTGTTGTTAGTGTTCTTGTTTTGCTAATTTTGTATATTGTTATCAAGAAATGAGAAGATTGATAGTGTTATTAGTGTTCTTGTTTTGCTAATTTTGTATATGTTATCAAGAAATGAGAAGATTGATAGTGTTATTAGTGTCTTGTTTTGCTAAATTTTGTATATTGTTATCAAGAAATGAGAAGATTGATAGTGTTATTAGTGTTCTTGTTTTGCTAATTTTGTATATTGTTATCAAGAAATGAGAAGATTGATAGTGTTATTAGTGTTCTTGTTTTGCTAAATTTTGTATATTGTTATCAAGAAATGAGAAGATTGATAGTGTTATTAGTGTTCTTGTTTTGCTAAATTTTGTATATTGTTATCAAGAAATGAGAAGATTGATAGTGTTATTAGTGTTCTTGTTTTGCTAATTTTGTATATTGTTATCAAGAAATGAGAAGATTGATAGTGTTATTAGTGTTCTTGTTTGCTAAATTTTGTATATTTTTATCAAGAAATGAGAAGATTGATAGTGTTATTAGTGTTCTTGTTTTGCTAAATTTTGTATATTGTTATCAAGAAATGAGAAGGTGATAGTGTTATTAGTGTTCTTGTTTTGCTAATTTTGTATATTGTTATCAAGAAATGAGAAGATTGATAGTGTTATTAGTGTTCTTGTTATCAAGAAACATTTAACGCTGACCCTTTACCAAAATCTCCCAAAATGAAAGGCATTGCCATGGGGAATTCTCCATGCTTCTTAGTAAAATAAGGATATGAAGATCACAAACTAGGACGATGTAAGCCATGACGCACTGTTCGTTGGAATTATGATGGCTTCAAAGGCCACACCGCTGCTTCCTATATCCGTACGCACATCTTTAGGACTCTATTACGTGAGTTATTTTTTTGTTCTTTTGTCTTAGCATACTTACTGTATATTGTTATGAAGAAATGAAAGATTGATAGTGTTATTAGTGTTCTTGTTTTGCTAAATTTTGTATATTGTTATCAAGAAATGAGAAGATTGATAGTGTTATTAGTGTTCTTGTTTTGCTAAATTTTGTATATTGTTATCAAGAAATGAGAAGATTGATAGTGTTATTAGTGTTCTTGTTTTGCTAAATTTTGTATATTGTTATCAAGAAATGAGAAGATTGATAGTGTTATTAGTGTTCTTGTTTTGCTAAATTTTGTATATTGTTATCAAGAATGAGAAGATTGATAGTGTTATTAGTGTTCTTGTTTTGCTAATTTTGTATATTGTTATCAAGAAATGAGAAGATTGATAGT